>NC_084783.1:5049240-5125598 GCF_028858725.1 Colius striatus | reverse complement strand
TGTTTTTGTAGTAACCTGCCATCTTCTTTTTAAGGACTTTATTCTCTTTAATAATAAAGATTACTTTCCACTGCTTTATCTCTAGCCTTCATGCCAGAATATCTTCCCTGTTCTACTACAGAAGCTTTTGTTTCCATCTGGGCTTACATAGGGCTAATACTACACTACCATTCTATGATTGTAGATATGCAGTGATGGACTTGCAGGCACTAACAGGTGCTAATGGCAAGCTGTGGGAATCGCACTCAAAGGGTTAAAACTGCCAGTACCTGCTTCTGTGATGCAGAGCTGGGAGGTGGAGGCCTTGAGAGATCAGCCTGAAAAGTAGCCGAGTGAGGAAGCCTTGTGGAGGCAAGATGGTTCTGTTTTGGCTGCAAATGCTGGGATTGAGAGAAAAGCAGCTTCCAAACAGTTTCAGCAAGGCCACAGGTGCCCAGAGTGAGAGAACTGCATGAGCCATGCAATGGATACTCAGGTTAGCACCCCTGTGACACCCCTGACGATGAAAATGAGCAAAAAGAGGGATGTGCTAAACCAGAAATAACTGTTCCTCAACTCTCCACCCAAATCATGTCAAATGTCACCCCAGGGATGAACAGAGAAGTCAAAGTCCCTAGGGGAGAGGAGAGGTTTTTTGGCTTTTTAGCCTTTTTAGTGTTTTGAATGCTTTTGCTCTGCTGCTTCAGAGAGATGCAGCAGGACCAAAGAGACTGAAGACCCAGGTGAGGCAGGTGATGGACTGTACTCTTCTTCCTCACCCAAGCCAGGGACACCTTGGTAAGAATCATGCTTTTTGTCTAGGTGACAATCCCCAGGACAAGCATTGCTGCCATTTTGATCATATATTAGCACAACTGCAGTGTGTTTATCAACAGCAGTGTCCAATCTGTGATATCTGTCACCTTCCTAATTTCTCATAAATTCTAATGCTTGACTTTTGAAGCAGTTTTCAGTGAAAGTCCCCAGCAGCAGCTCCTGACAGACTAGTCAAGCTCAACCTTCACGTGACACAAGCCATTGGCCACTGGCAGCCAACGTGCTGAGGCCAGAAGAGCGTGAATGTGCAGAGAAACCTTAAAGCTAGCTACTGAGTAAGTGCCTGGGAGTGACTGCTCTGCTAAGAACACCTGGGCCATATGTGGCAGGCCTTTCCAGACTGCTTTCCAGGTTTGTAGATGGAATGTGTTCCTCTCAAAGACATATTGTGTCCTGTATTGGTTTCTTTTTTACCTATGGAACCTCTTTCTGCGATGGTTCTTTCAAAGCATTTGCTTGGTGTTGTCTGCATAGTGGTACATTTCTAGCTTAAGCTCTGTGTGTCTATAAAGATTTCTGGCCTGCTCAGAAAATGCTGGGAACATTCTCCTTGCACTCGTTGCAGTGCAATTCACTTTCTTCCTGGTATTACTAAGGGTGTAACTAGATTCTTGCCTCCTTTTATTAAAAAAATAGGAGTACATTGACCTATAGTAACTGGATGTGTAAGGTGTGTGCAGCACACTGGATAAGAAGTCAATATATAACAAACTACCCATTAGGAGTTTGTTAAACCTTTGAGAAGGGCTGGGGAAGGGGAAAAATCCCAGTGATGTCACAGAATTCTTATGTTTGGAAAAGACCTTTTAAGATCATCAAGTTCAGGCAGTCACTTCACACTGCCAAGCCTATCACTAAACCATATCCCTCATATCCCTTTTGAATATCTCCAGGGATGGTGACTCCACCACCTCCATGGGCAGCCCATTCCAAAGCTTAATAACCCTCTTAGTGAAAATGTGCTTCCTCATGTCCAATATAAACCTCCCCTGGCGCAACTTAAATCCATTTCATGTGCTGTCGTTCATTACTGGAGAGAAGAGACCAACCTCCACCAGACTACAACTCCCCTCCAGGGAGTTGTAGAGAGTCATCATGTGTCTTCTCAGACTCCTTTTCTCTAGGTTAAACATCCTCAGCTGCTCCTCATAAGACCAATTCTCCAGATCCTTCACCAGCTTTGCTGCCTGTCTCCTTTCTTGTAGCTAAAATGTATAGTATATCATATTAAATCTCTTTTTTTCCACATCAACTTATCCACGAGCCACTAGGAGAGCAATGAGTTGTTTAAAGTGATTCATCTGTTGTTTCTGCTCCCTTACAGGTGTTAAATGACCTGCAACTAATAGTTCTCCATGTCCAGCCATTCATTCTGTCATTGCCAAGTGTTGCACGCAGCAGGGTCGTGTTCTGAGCCAGAAACGTGAGCTGCACCGACGACATTGGCCACTGGATGGGGAACTTTGCTAAGCAGTCATGTCATAGGTTAGCTGCAAATTTAGATTGTTTCTTTTTGGTAGATGAACATTTGAATAGAAAGACTCCTATGTAGTGGAACTGCTAGTCAAACTGTTTTTCCTGAGTTTAACTTGCTTATTGTGTGTCATTCTGAGGCTAAGGAAGTTAAGAGGCATCTTAAATATGAGAGTGTAGGGATGAAATGAAAATCAAGTTTATAGTGTCTTGATAATTCTGTCTCTGCACAGGCACAAGTCAGAATGTCTTCCAAGTCAGATTTGTTTATGGGAAACCTCATTGCTGGTCTAAAAATTATTAAAGAAGTACTTGTAAATTTTACTCAAGTGACTTTCTACCACTGAGATACTCTTGTATGTGTGTGTGTGTGTGTGTGTGTATATATATACACCTCCAAATGCTACTTAAATCACAGACAGCAACACAAATTTTCCTTGCAAAGTGAAGTGGAATGCTGTTCTGTTCCTGGAGAAGGGTGGTGAGAAAGGTTCTGCTTGCAGTGATCACAGGTACAGGCTAAATCCTTTGGGGCCATAGTTTGTCCCCAGTGCTGCAGGTGGCAGTCATTGTCTGCACTGCAAGCCTGAGGCAAAAGGCCAGTCCTGACAACTGAATGTGCAAAACAATAAAGCTCTTGGGGGTGTGCACTCATTGTTTCAGAAGAATTGTAGGCATTGATTTGAGGGTTATGCCATTCTTCTCTTTTAAGTTGGCCACTTGTAATCATTTTTTGTATAAACGCAAGAACAAGTGTTAGGTGAAGCAGCCTGGCCCTCCAGGAAAGGGTTTTAAACTATTTTGAACTGATCCCTTTCCATCTTGATCTTCTTGAATATTCTTTCTAAGTAATTCTGGTTTGGCTCTTTGCAGAACTGGTTTAGGATCCTCCACCTTGAAACAACCACAGAATTAGATGCTGCTGTATTTATCACTGTACCAACAACAACAAAGAACCACAGAATCACTGGAGCAGGAGCTAAACAGATGTGACACCAGTTATTTTGTATTTTCCTCTTGTTTTCTGAAAACATCACATGCTCTGAATCAGTTGGAATCCTAAACAACTTAAGGGCTCTTTTCAGAACCTAGAGTTATCAATGTTCTCCCTTCTGTAACTTGTATTAATGTCCATTCAGTTTTGTTCTCTCTGAACTTGGGCACTGTGTGTTACCTAAGCATTCATATTTTAGGCCAGAGTTCTTATTGAGTAATTGTTAACTTTCTTGTCTCCTAAGGTGGTGGGTTGAGGGGCTTTTTTTCCTCTTCCAAAAACTGAAAGCAATTGTGAAATGAGGCAGCTGAGTGCCTGGGTGGGAAGGGAGAAGCACTGAAATGCATTTACCTCCTGCAAAACTCTAATGGTCTGAAAAGCAGTTGGCAAAGATCATGTTAAGCTAAGTTTGCACTGCCTGCATTCTTTTCTTTCTTGGGGAGCTCTGACCACATGCTCTCCAGTTGCACTGGTGTTGCCTGACTGTTTGCCCACCACCAGCTCGAGAGGACTGAGATAAAGCCTTTTTTACTGTAATTCTTCTGCTCTCTGCCATAGGGTCAGCAGGAATCAACAGGAAGGAGCATCTCTCTTGCCTCTGGCACACTATAGCTGAAGCCTCACTTGTCTCTTCACCATTACTCCCAAATCTACAGTTCCTTGTTCACACTAGCTTCAAATGGAGCTGAATCCTTGCTCATCAGCAGCAAGTAAGCAGCTCATGGCCCCAGCAGATATTTCTGCATGTTAGGCTAATGAGAACTTCTGGGATTACTGCAGCCTTCCCTGCCTTGGAGCAGACATCCCTCTGTCAGAGATCTGGAAACTCATACTGAATGTGATAAACAAAACTACTGGCTGGACTGTGATTTTCAGGACATGAGAAGAGCTCCACAGCAACAGAAGATGGAACAGCTCTGAAAGGCACCACTGACCCACACTGATTAAGAGCATTTCCAGTGCTTACATTCCTGTTCAACTCTCAGGAATGATTTTCAGTTGTTTCTTCCAGTGCATTTGTGTGTGGTCTGTAAAGCAAGCACGGGGATGGAGGATAAGTTTTGCAGAATAGTCTCAAAATGATGAGTTTCTTTTAAAGTATTCCTGTGATAATGTGTATGCAAGAGCTCTCAAGTTTCCTGCTATTTCAAGATCTTAAATGTCCTATGGTAGGGGAGCAAATGTCAGCTGCCTCTCAAGATGGAACTTTTGTTTTTACAGATAATGTGTACTTGGAGATGACCTGTAGGATATCAAAACTTAATTCCTTGGTTTAATATCTATTCTATGTGGGGATGGGAAGTTAAACGTGATTGAACAATAGAGTTTTCAGGACTACTACCCGTGATTATATTCTCTGTGTGGCACTTTTCAGCTGTGAGGTTTTGGTGTGTATTTCTTCAGAACTTTTTAGACAGTATTTCAGGAAGTTAAATGGTATCGAGCAACTCTAGGAGTGCATCACTGATCCTCTGCTAAACCAGGATGAAGCTTATTAGTTGGAGTGTAAAGTGATGTCAGTACACTTCCACAACTTCAGTGTATCGTGGGCAGAGCATAGGCAGTGTCTGTACAGGCCAAAGTACCCAAAGATGTCGAGAGCCTTGAACTCTTTGTTTTGAGAAACTTGTCTTGACATAACTGAATAAGATCCAATTGCTCACCTTAATATGGTTTGTATGGTAAAAGGACACCTCTACCCCTTCCTACCTCTACCTCTCCTTTTCCTAGTTATAAAAGTGTCCAGTTGAATTTTCAATCACTCTCAGGTATGGAGACGTCACAACCTTTCTAGATCCCTTACTTCTGTATAAAACACCAGACTATGCACAAACCTCTGTTGCATCAGTCATATGTAGAGGCTGAAAAGAAAACTGGAAAGTAATTCCTTACTGACAGCTGTCTCATTAAGCACAGTGCTCTGTTCTAAGTGAGCATCTGACCAGATGAATGATTTCTTAGGACTTTTGAAGTCATTTTGTAAGGAATTAAAATGTTACATTACTGTGAAAGATCAGCCTCTCCCGTTCTGTAGGTGATTAATAAGTATTTTTGACACAACTAGGTAATAATTCCATCCTTGATATCATTATCATGTGATATGCTACTCAGAATACATTCTTAATTTCAGTGGGCTCTTTAATGATCCTTGTAATTTTGTTCTACAGGTGCTTGTATTCCCAGGAGGCAGGATCAGTCTTGTTTCTACCGCTTTGTCTCTGGACTGATGTCATTTCTGTTAAAGACATCATCATTGCTGGTAAGCTTGCAGTAGGATGGCCAGGCTGGTGGGACACTTCTTTCAGTTATCAGTTTCTATATCAGATATCTATGACTAACAGAAAGGAGGCTGTCACAGAAACAGAAAGGGAGAACAAACCTAAGAGTTAAAGCAATGGGTGTAGGGTTTTGGTGGGTTTTTTTACCATGAATATAATGCTGTAAAAATTAACTAAGACCTTAATCTTGGCTGGTGGTACGTAGTGACTGACATGAGTGTACTTCTATTGGGAAGGGGGACGAGTGATTCTGGCTTCCCTAAAGCTGAGGACTTGTCTGTTGTTTATTTTTCACCTTCTGCTGAAATCTAGTGTTTACAGAACTTGATGCAAACATGAATAACTGCTAGTCTTGTTTTTATTGCAGCATCTTTTCTTACATGCACCATTTACAAGTGTATTCTCACAGTCTTTAATTATTACCTCCTGTGCCTTTAGGTCTGGTTATTTGTGTGAGAAGTTAGTGATAACACTCATGCAGAGGCAGTTAACAAAGGCTCATTATTAATATCCTCATCCTACCACTTGATTCTTATGAGTACTCATATTGATTGGAATTTGCAGTTGAGGGGGACAAAAGTGAAAGGAGGCTGAGGGTAACAGCACTCAAGAATTGGTGTCATTTACAGCTTAGTGTTAACTGGGTTTTGTTTGCCAAATACCTGGCTGGTGGTTTTAACTTTGCAGGGTGGATGAGACACAGTGGGGGAATTCTTGTTTCTGCAGAATAAGGATGAGAATGTACAAGTGGTCAGGATGTCAGTTAGACCTTGTCAGAACCAATACAGAGGCATTCACACCTTTTTCAATGAACTGCAGTCCCTCCCTCACCTTTCTGCCACACCAGTAGAGCCACAGCAACCCCCTGCATGCTTTCCACCTGGACAAGTGCCTGACATTCCTGACATTTCCTGAGGACCAGAATCACCTTTTTTGTTGTTAATGAAATAAAAATGTGAAGTATGTGCTGTGCACACGGGTGGGTGAATGTGGCTCACAGATTTGACTGATGAATAGTTTTTATACATAAGCAGTTCTTACAGAACTTCCTTTAAACCCCTAACTATTACCAGATGTGGGTTGCAGGCGGCTGCTGGAATTCCAACACCTGTTGCATCACACTGAATAGGATTCATTTGGCAGGCACAGAAAATTCCATTTCAGTAACTAAATGGTTTGAAATGGTATCTCTGGTTCTAGCCTTATTTGCAGCATTGCACATACTTTCATAATTAGAATATGAGTTTGCAGTCTTTAGAGACTATCATTGCCTGGTATTTCTTGTACTCACTAAACATCAAATACAAACTCTTCAATTTGGAAGAAATTTCTCCTTTAAAAAAAGTTAACAATGAGTTAAAAGGCCATATGCCATGTCATGATAATTTCTAGCTGTGATTTCTTAGGTGTAGAAATACACTGGTCTGTGTTCAAAACTGTTACAGCATTGTGCTGAAGGTGCTGGAGCTTCATTTTAGAAGTGTGCTCTGCTGCAGTGATGAATTCGTTGCTGAATCGTGTCACTGCTCTATCCACAGAGCTTTATTCAGAGATACAACGTGGATGGCTACAGAATGGCTGTTTAGTGGCACCTTATGGGGTTTTTTGGTATGTACCCCTTAGATCTTGGGCAGGAGTCTATAAGGAGCTGTTTGTGGGTCTGCTCTATAGAGACATGCATTAGGTGTAGAGGTAACTGTTCTTTTGCAAGCATAGTGTTGTTTCATCCAGAACATACCTGATCTCTGCAGGACTACTATCAAAGGCCTTGTTTAGATTAGTGAGGTATTGCACACGAGTTGTAGGCTGCCACACCATGACAGCAGCAGAGGTGCTCCATTTTCATTTTACCTCCTTATTGTCTTCAATCAAAGGATTCCAACATGCTTTTAAGTATCACTCTGAGGGAGGAGGCTGACATCAGTATTGCTACTTTGCAGGCAGGAAAATACTGAGATATACGGGTTTTGTGGTTCTATATGAGAATATGACGAAGCTGAAAAAGAATCTGGACACACCACATTTTGCTTTCTCTTTGCTATTTTGATTTTAAAAACCCCCAACATTCCCACTTCAATGTGCTCTTCTAAGTTGCTTCTCAGAGCTTAGCTGGTTTGGTTGGGAAATGATCTTTCTGCTTCCAGAGTCTGAATGAGTTTGAATAAGCTGAAGGAGAATCCAGCAGTAAGGAAGAATCCACGCTCTTAAATGTAGATGAGTCAGGCTATTTCCATTTCTAGTTGAGTTTCAAAGGCCCAGATGCATTATAAACCAGAGTTATTTTATTAAGAATATTGTAAACAGAAGTGCAACCCAGGCTTAACAGAGCTGGCAAAAGCAAATGTTGGATCTCAGCTGTGCCATCGTTGCATTTAGTACAGAGAAAAAGAAAACTAATGTTCCAGTGAAACATTTGTGGAAAAATACAGCTCTCAAAAAGACAGAATGGTGGCCATTGTGCTTAATTCTACATAAAAACAGCCTAATGTCAACTGACCTGACATCATCCCAGAGAATAGCACCGCAGGGTTTGTGGAGAGCATTCCTGTCCAACTAATAAGCATAATCTAGCAAAATACATCCCAGAATCACAGAATGGTGATTTACTTTACACATGGAGAGAAAAGATGTGTTGGGAGGGCCTCTGGTTGACTTTGTGCTTTTCTTTCATGTGCCCTCGATTTGGGGCAGATGAAAGAGTCTCCTGGTCGGTGCTGTAGAGTTGTTTTGTAAAGATACATGAGCAGTGAAGTGAGCAAGAGAGGAGCAGTTTTGCTTAAATAGCACAACAGTGAGCAAAATTCATTCAGCTTACGTCATATTAAAGGCTGGAAACTGCTCCAAGTCATTCTGCAGCTCCTCCCACAGATGAGCTTTAGTGAGAAAAATCCCATTGAAAAGAAATCCAAATGGCCTTTCCCAAGGTGGTGAACAGTCTGTAAAAACTTCTTGTTCAGTAGTGAGAGCAGAAATCTGCTGTTATCATTCTATTGAATAAAACTCCTTTAGTTCTCCACCCTGGTCTTGACAATTAGGACAAGTCTGGAAACAAGATCTGTAGAGAAAAATTAGTCAAGGGTTGTTGCTGTGATGAGTGGTTTATGTAGGTGATTTCTTTACAACCTTCCAAACTTGTGTGGCTGTGGCTTTTAAGTGTTGTGTCCAATCCTAAGAGCTGGGATGAGCCTTGCAAAACACATCATCCTTTTGATTTGAGAATGTCACCTGGTATAAAGAATTTTCAGGTGAGGCAGACTTTTTAAAGCCATAGCCTAGTTTCTTTGGGGATTTTTTCCTTCATTTGATAAAACCTGTTCCCTTTTGTTATGCCTCAGCACAGTAATGATATGATGCTGCTGCTTTAAGGTAGACTGAAGTAGGGAAATGCAGTCACATCTACCAGTGACAGCCATTAGTGAAGATAACCTGAACTTATCAAAAAGCTATGGAGTCAGTGATTTATCTAAAGAGAAGTCATACTAAAATCAGTATAAGTTTCAAACAAGATAAAACCTGAGGCACTGTTTTGTTGCTCTCCTGGCTGTGGACCAATCAGCCTCTGAAGTCCATTTGCTGAAGCAGTCAGGGAAACTTCCTCACTCCTCTGGGTGAGACTGACTTGCAGCAAATGTTTGCTGGTACTGATCCTGATAAAATGGCTGGTGACTGAAATAATTTTAAGAGAGTGAAAAGTAATTGACACATTTGGCAGCTTTAACAACTTGATTTGCTGTTTTTCCTGTTGGAAGCCAGAGGAAAGGGCCTTTGGTGAACAATCGAGCTGCCTTTTGGATACAAATCTGTGTTTTTGCTGAACGAAATGCTGCTCAGTGATTGGTAGAAGAAATGAAACTGAGATTCAAACACTGGAGCTGACAGAGAAAGAAAAGAATAGCATTCAATATTTTTTTCCAGTTTTCCTGGTAGTTTACATTAAGCCAGGTGTGGAGGATTGGAGGAAAGGATCCGTTCAAACTACCTACATTAAGGGTTTTCAGTTATTGCTGGGGCAAGGGCAGCTCTGCTGAAGCACACACCTGGGATCCTGGCTTGCCCATGTTGTCTCTGGCAAGGGATGGAGAAATCATTCCTTGATGTGGCATTTAATCCCTCTCCGTGAGACACGGCATTGATTCTGTCACCTTGCATCCTTGCTTTTGCTTTGGGTGTGCTTTTCCTCCATTTGTGTCAACTCGACTCACCTTCTTCAGCCTGATGCAGTCGAGAGCTCCCCCTCCTGTCTCAAACCCCGGTAACCACGGGTCAGGCCCGAGGGATGGAGATGGACAGAGAGGGCCTAGGAATAGAGGAGGATGGAGTCGCATCAGCCCTGGCACTGGATTTTCAGTTGGAAAGCAGCTCTTTGGTGGGGCTCAGTGGAGTGCAAAAGCTCGCTCGATGGGAGCAGCGCGCAGGGGCTGCTCTGGCCTGGTGCGGCTTGACGGCAGCTTTAAGGCACCTCAGCTCTCGCAGCTGCGGAGTCTGCGTGTGGCACCGTCGAGGAGGAAGGCAGAGCGCTCGGGCAGATGGTCTCCCGGTGCTGCTGAGCGCGGCAGTTGAGGAGCAGATGCCGGCCGGGCTCGGCTGTCGGGGCTGCGGCGAGGAGCGGCGGCTGCAGCCGGGAGCCCGCGGGGGCCGGGCGCGCAGCGCACCTGGGAGCGGGCAGCGCCAAGCCGAGCCCCGGCGCCGGGAGGCGGAGGTGCGGGGCCCGGCCCCCTCCCCCGGTGCACGCCGTCAGGAGCAGGCGGGGAGCCGCAGACAAAGAGCCGGGGCCGCAGCCGAGCGGGCACCGGGGCCAGGAGGGGGCGGCCCGGGGGCGGGGACGCGGCGGGGGCGGGGGCCGGAGGCACCGGGGAGCCGAGCCCGGGAGCGGGGCGGCGGGGGAGGCTCGGGCTGCGCTCGCCGCGAACAAAAGGCTCCTCCTGGCCTCGGAGAGTGCCGTGGCCTGGGGCCCCGCAGCACCATGCCCCGCCAAGAGCCCGGCTGCGTCTGGGGGGTCCTCCTGACCCTCTGCAGCCTGAGCGCAGCCCAGCCCCGGGAGAGGCAGTAAGTACCCAGAGAAGGTCGCGCAGCCTGCGGCGGGCTCCCTGGAAGGGGTGATGGGGGAAGGAGAGGAAGGGATGAGCCTCCCTCCTCTCTGCGAGGGGCTCCGGGAGTGGTTGCCCCAGCTACTTAACAAAGCCTGCGAAAAGTCACGTCGAGGAGCTGAGGTCGGGGAGGCGAGCGGCGGCTGCTCCTGAGCCCAGCAGCACGTTTGTGCTCGCCGGTGCAAAAGTGCACAGCACAGAGAAAGGAGAGGGGGGAAGAAAAGAAAGTCTCCGGAGAAATACCTGCCTCTAGCTGCTCCAGCAAGCGGCTGCAAAGCTTTCTTCTGCAAACAATTCTTTAAGGAATCCGGGGTGTTGCGCAGGGGCTGCTGTTGGGTTTGGGATGGTTGAAGGTAATGATGGTTGCTCCGTAAGAGCACGTGAAGGATTCTTGTGTGGAAAGTCACATTTCCCTGCGGGGAAAGCTTTCTGGCTTTTAGGAATTGAGTCCTCAGCTCCTTCTGGAGTGTTTAGGTTAACGTTGATCAAGGTTTGCTGCTTTCTTTCCTTTATCTATGGCTTATTCTAGCCCATCAACACCATGAATAGCTGCATTAATGAAGAGCCACCCACAGCCTATTTTCATTTGCTTAGTAGTAAATATCTCTTTCTACCAAGTTTTGGTGTGATCTGGCAGAGCTGTTAGTGAAATGTGCTTCAAGGATCTGTCCAGTCACTGTCAAGTTAACTGTTAAATTGCCAAGTTAAATATTTAATGTCCAAACGCTCCTCATGAAGTGATTTCAGTATCTGTGCCGATGGGTTGATGCTTCAGAAAGAGCCACAGCAGTTTAGAACAATGTGAATACATGTGCTTCACATATGGCACTGCAGTGCTGTGCTTCTCTGACAGTTTTAATCTAATCATTTCATCCTGGATGCAGATGGTACTCCCTCTGCAGCTTCTTTCTTACCAAGAATTTACAGACAAAGTAGTAACTTTTAGTTGTTATTTGTTATTGTTCTGATGAATTTTCAAACCTGGCAACCACAAGGTTTTGAATCTGTAAATACCCAGTGCAATTAAACTCAAATGCCACAGAGATCTGAACTTCCTTTGGGGGTAATGAGATCTCCATGGCAATGAGGCCTGCTGAGTGAGAAACAGGGGGCTGGAATTTGATAAAAGGTGATTTAAGGGCTGTAAATCATCATCATCTTCATCCCAGAGTGACAATGAATCATGAACTAAACCAAACTGTCTCATGGAGCTGTAAAAAGGCATGGGCTGAGAAATAGGGCTTCAAGAGTCATATGAGGAATTGCCTCATGTAAAAAATCCTTTGGGGCTGAAGAAAAAGCAGAAAGGTGTGTCATGAAGAGAATATAAATGTGTTGCTTACAGCCCAGTGCATCAAAGAGCTCAGAGTCTGTAATCCTTCGAGTTGACAAGTCCATGGCATGGTGCCATTCAGGAATGGTATAGATTCCATTCAGCAGCACAAGGACTGTAGTGCAGATGGGAGGTCGTCTGGGGTGGCTTTAAAACTCTGTATGTGCCAGCTAAAATAAGTCCTTTTTGCCCACTTTTAAACTTGGAAGATAGAATTGTTTGAACAAAAACATGTTAGAATTTGAGCCCAGTCTTGTAGTTGTAGTTTCTGAGCTCCTTCTGTAGAAATTGGAAGTTTAGATGTGGTAGGTTGATGTGAGTCTGACATCCAGAAAGTGCTGAATATCATCACTGAGAGTCTCCTCTTCTTTGTGACAAGTTAACTCTGTAAGGGGAGTGATGAAAAGTAACTGAGATAAAAATGTTAGAAGTATCTGAGTCCTTTCCAAATGAGACATTATCTACAAAACTCTATTGGAGGCTCAGGTATCTCTTTATTCTTTCCCGAACTTCAGCTTTTTTATGGTTAGTTACAGGTTTAGTGTGTTTCTACAGAGTGTATAAATGAATGTATTTATAACGTGTGCAGTAAAGGTCACTATTACTGCCTTTAAATACTGAGGGTTGTTTATGTTATGCATAGAGTGACATACAAATAAGAATCACACTCTTGTTGCTGTTCTTGACTGTCTGCTTCCAATTTTGCTTCTCAGGGGCTATTTGATTGCAGCACCTTCTGTTTTCCGCTCTGGTGTTGAGGAAGCGATAAGTGTAACCATCTTTAACTCTGTCAAGGAGACAACAGTTCAGATTCAGTTAGTGGTGAAAGGAGAAACTGTGTCACGAAGCCATGGAACAGTTCTGGGTAAGTTCCTACAATTCTGAGCTTGAGAACTAGTTTCTAAGTTGAGATGCAGTGAGAGCACATCAGAGTCTCGTGGAGAGTTGCTTTAGATGATAATGGAACTGGAACCAAATGAATTAATTCCTTATCTAGTAAAACTTCTCAGGTGGTTGTGCTACTGTGATTTTGAGATGTGTGTGATCTCAAACATCCAAGACTAATAATTTTGGAACCTCAAGACATGCAGAGACCCCAGATAACTGCTATTGAAATGTTTTACGGTGAATATCCTTTCTTTTGAAATCTGAATGAGTGACCCTGGGCAGCTGGGGAAGGGATAAAAAAATGACACCACCATCATCATCATCATTTCCTACCTTTGTTTTAAGCTGAGTGTGGGAAATGCAACCTCTCCATCTTCAGGCCTGAGTATTGCTGAAAGATGTGGTAATGTTTGAGGAATTGGATAAGTTGGATAATATTTTGTGGGGTTGTGTTTTAAAGGCAGATTCTTCTCTGTCCTGTAAGGACTGAGAGTGTTTGATTATGTCCAACTTACTACTGAATGTGTTTACATTATGGAAAATGAAACCCAGTAGCACTGTTCTTCCACTGCTCACACTGGTGTAAGCTGTAGTGTAGACAGGGCTCAGGCAATCAGGCTTTTTAACCATCATGTTTTAAGCCTTTTCTGTGTAAAAACTGGGAGTTACATAAAAGCCATTTCCTTTCTTGGAACAGATTGTATCTGGTTTCATCCTCCCCTTGTCTTTGAAACTGGCTGACACTTGTTGAGTAATTCAAAGGGGGTGATGCTTCCACATGTGGACAACCTGTGCTAGAGAGAAATCTTAGATATGGCTGTATCCAGCCATCAAAATAAATTCTGTGACTGTTTGTTTTGAGAATTATCCTACTCCAAAAAGAGAACATGTCCTTTTTACAGCAAAATACTTCAATGAGTACAGGATGCTCTGTGCTGGAACCTCAGCCTTGATGGTACTCTAACCATAAAGCACTTTGTAGTTTACCTTGTACAAAAGCTGTGAATAAATGTGGACATAGTTTAATTTAGAGAACTGTGCTGGGCCCAACTTGCTCACCCTGGAGATAGTTTTGCACAATGCAAGAAAATTACTTCAGGTGAAATCATACTGAAGGGGTGTTGCAGTCAGCAGCTCCGTGATGTGGGAGTTTCATTCAACTACAAATGTCTAAAAGGGTAGTACCTGAGCTTGGCAAGAATAACACACTCTCTCTCTCTCTTTTTAGATAAAGGAACAATTAAGCTGAAGGTGAGTATCAATTATTTTAAGATGGTTTTGGTGAAAACATGAGGGACTTGCTTTCAACCACAGCAGGTATTGCTCCCTGAGCAACTGCAGCACAAATGCCACATTCTGGTGTACACACCAAAGAGGAAGCAACCTTCACAAGAGTAAGAATGGAGACAGAAAAGAACAAAGCTTAATCCATCACAGCTCATCTGTCAGGTCCTTACACCATTAAAGAAAATGTGTACAAGAGGTTTATGACAAGGTATTATTTTGGGGGGGGGGGGAGAATAAAGTTATTAAATAGTTAAATTATTAAAGAACACACGCACTATTCATGCACAAGTGATATTATTTCAGTCTGCTTAGCATATCCCAAGGAGTGGACAGCTGCCCCAGGATCTATCCTCTTCTCACTTTCCTTCTATTTCCATGCCATCCTTTCTTCCCTGTTAAAGTAGCACAAGCATTCATACATTCATACAGCCACAAAGCAAACTGAACTGGGAAAAATGTCCAAATGAAAGTTCCTTGTTTCCCCAGGTTAGTTTACACCCAGATCATTTCCCTGGCTGAATTCACCACTTGGCTACACAAACATTTATTCATCCTCCCACGTAAATCCTCCTACAAAGCTACAAAAGCAGCTTGAGGTAGAAACAGAATTTGATCAGTTCTTAAATCAGCTGTGACAGCTTAGAGAAGCCATAACTATGACAGAAGGAGCAGTCCATAGATGCAAGTAGGAAGACAGTTCTGACACTGAGATCCACACTTTGGTTTGTTTCATAGAATGGTAGGGGTTGGAAGGCACCTTTAGAGATCATCTAGTCATCACCTAGTTTCCCCCAGCTGACCACTTTTCATGAAAGGTACAAGTCAGGAACAGTATTTGCCCCCACACAGCTTCAAGGAAACAGCGTCTACAGATGACCAGTGCAAATACTGCTGTCAGCTCCTCCTAACCCTATACACTGTAGTGATTTTTCGAACTTGCATAATTTACCCAGACAAGAGACTGATAATCTCACTTGTGTAAGCCACATCCTTGCTGTAGGAAGCTTCAAACATGTTTTTTAGCTTCAATTTTAGGCAACAACGTAAATGCAGTCTTACTGCAGCTGCTTTTCAGTTCAGTTAACAAGATACCAAACCACTCAATTCACAAGCCATTACGCCTTTCACATCTACTTTTTCCTCACTGGGTTTCAGGAGCCTCATTCATGAGTCTCCAATAGTAACCCTTTCTCATTGCTTTTTCCTCCTTTCATCCTTGATGTAGGCCAGCAATCTAACTTCAACCTAACATCAACCTCACGGAAGTCAACTTCCTCTTCACCACCAAGTTAAAAGCCTCCAGACTTAGTAACATTCTATGCCTTTATGGGTGATTTTTGTCTCAGCTGCAATTTGGTGCACTCACATCACCAGGACTAGGTTTGCTTATATTGCTTTAGCTCACCAGTTTATTAGCTTATCAATGGATAGTCAAAGGAAAATGAAGTACCTCCTTTGTTTTAACAGTTTGTAAAGTTGCATACCCAGAATATCAGTTGCATTTTTTTTTTCAAGAACAAAATGCTCTAATTATACACCTACATGCCAGATATTAAAAAAAGATGCAGAGAAATGCCAATGAAGTTGCTTTTTGCTACTGAACAACTGCACAGGAACTTGCATAAGGCCACAGAGAGCAATCATTTAAAATTAAAATCAGTAGAGTTGGAAGTATTTAGCTGCCACTTCCACTGCAAGTAATGAATCACTTCACAGAAACATATGACATAGTTCTGCCTCATGAACAGCCTCAGAGTAGAAAGCTGTGCTTTAAGGGAACTCTGAATAGTTAGATTACAGACAATACTACTATGCAAGCTGGACCATTTTTACCGGCTACTCATCAAGAGGAAGGCTGAGCAAGCCACAGACAGCAAGTCAAACCACAGCACTTCTCTGGTCAAGCTGTATGATCCCTCTGACAATGATTGGGTTTTTTTTCCCTTGTTAAATTTCCTTCTTCATTCACCAAGGAGAGCTTATTGCAATAACTGTCATACAAAGGGTGGAACAGTGCGCTCAATGTCCTTCGTCCATTTCCTTTAACTATCAGTGACCAGTAGCCAGCAAGTCTGAAGTATCTTGAAGTAATTATGCAAGTGTAAGCATTCCTAATCTTTAGAAGCTCAAACACCTTAATGTACAGCAGAATCTACAGTAGACTGCTGCTCATGGGGAAGAATGAATCTGAAGCACAGAGGGAAAAAAAACAAACCCAAACCAGTGACCATTTTCTTCTCAAGTCTGTGAGCCGGTTCAAGGAAGACAGCCTTGTGCAGACTTCCTTTTTTCCCCCTCAGCAACTAGTTTCAGAAACACTGTCTTGTATGATAGAGGAAGTCCCCTCAGCGAGCATTTTTGCCAAAAGAGCACCCTATAAAATATGGCACCAACTTTTTGCCTGTATAGAAGAGCTGAACCTAGGTATTGACCTCTGACTTTACTCGTATACACTTCTTAACCTCACCTTGTGTCAGCTGCCAAGGTGTCTCTGGTACATTGCTCAAGACTCCTGTATTACACTTTCCAGAGAACACAGATGGCCTCTTCTCTATCAGTAAAAAACCCAGGCCAGTTACAGTAAGCAGCAATGGCAGTAGCTGGTATAATGTCTGCTCAGGTGAGTATAACTGAAAAACAAGAAAGAGAAAGACCCCTGAACCTTAAGAGGGCAGATTTCTGACAAAGTAACATGCAGACATCAACCTTAATGTATTTATGCTACATATAGACTTCTAGATTATGCAGTCATCATACAACTTGATGGAAGCTGAAGCAGGCACCCATCACTCTATAGCAACGATATGGAAGATTACAGTAGAAGTAACTTGCTGAAACATGATTTCAGCATAGAGTCACATCAGTAGTAAACAGTCAGTTGGCATAACACTGCCCTTTTTTTTAATCACATAGCAAATCCAGACAGTATTTCCTTGCTTTCAACAGCATCAAGATTTGAGACTGCTCTTGCAAACAATGACTTCAAACAGATAGGCTACTTTGAATTATTTAATACTGATTATGAGGCTTTCAATACTCATTATGAGGCTTTAAGAAGAAAAAAAACTCTACATTCTCTAAGTCACTTAAGGAAAAGTATCACTCAATTAATGTTGATTCCTTTCAACCAATTCTGCTTTTGTTAGCCAGTTTATTTACCTGAAAATGCACTACATGAGTCCCAGAAAAAAATAACATGATACTTAAATTCTTCTGTCTGAGAATACCTAGTCATCACAGAGCTTTGAGGGAAACCTGCTGGTCTCCAACTACTTGTTATTTTACTATAAAGGACATAAAATATGATCATAATACTGCTCTAAGAGACAGATCTCTGACTTCATACTAAACAATATTCCAAGTGACAAATTAGAACATAAAAGCAAAAGAGCACACATTGACCAGATCCTAAGTGGGTTACCTAATGAATTCTGGTAATAAGGACTGTATCGTCAAGCAACTGAGGATTAAATCCTAGTGAGGCTGGATTCCTGACCAAGTAAACATTTTCATGATGGTTCTCAAGGAAATAAAATAGTCACTAATAAAAAAATATATCACAGAGAGATTAACAAGGCAGCAAGCAATAAAAAGCCAGATAAACTCTATAGCTTGTTAGTAGAGGAGCAAGAAAACAAATGCTGAACAAATTTCAGCTCAGTTCATAGATCTGTAACACGGAATTTATCCAAGAAACAGCCCATACCACAGGGATGGCAGCTGTCTCAAATAGGTTCGAAAACCACAGCAAGTAATTATTTTAAAATGGCATTCTAATACAACACTACAAGCATGACAGTGAACCTTATTCCCAGAAAAACATCACATGAGTATTAGGTTAGGTGGCCACATTATCCTTGTACTCAAAAGGTATGTGACCAATCTAGAATATATCCAAAACTCACTGAAGTAGCTGAGTAAGAATGGCAACAATAACTACAAAATCTGATAGAAAATACTCCCCAACAGCAAAATACTCTAGAAGCTTTGTCTATTAGAAACACACAGAGGAGACTGCTATCAGTTTAAGTCCTTGCACGGAGGACTAGAGTTTAGCAACCATCAGCAGTCTGGAGGAACAAGCCACTGCTGGAATTCAAAGCTAAAAACATTCAAGCTAGTGTAAAACATAAACATCACCAGAAAGCTACCCTACACTGCGAAAAGTTAAATGGCACTGAAGATGAGACGTCATTGCTAAGGTCCTGTTTAGAAAATTAGCCAGTCCCCAATTACAGATGAACATCTTCATTAGAACAGTTAATTAGGTACCGTAACACTCTCTTGTTTACGTTGAGTGGTCTGAACAGATGATTAGAAGGATTCCTTCTAATTGTATTATCTCTAATTACTTAGCATTTTTTTAAGCAATTGAAATATCTATTTGATGCCATTTGGCTCATCAAGGAAGCACAAGCCTGAATTCAGGTGCAGAGAAGGCTGGAAGCAAAAGGAGAAATACTGGAGTAGAAGGGAATAATGAAACCATACTGGTCAGCAGGTGAAACAGCAACCTCAGGAACACAGCAGCACAACCACCACTGTTGAATTCTTTCTGTAGATGGAAATTCTGCAAAGCTATCTCAATTTTTTCAGTACCTTTTTTATAAGAAGCTCCTTTCCAACGCATGGGAAAACCCAAAGATGTGTATAGTAAAGAATTTCATAAGTGGGAGGCAGAAGCTGGCATTTGCTGCACATCAACTAATTTTAGACTTCACATTCAGACTCCTTCCTGTTTCCCTTCAAATATTTTACTTGTCACAAGCCCTTAACAGCACATAAAATTTACTAAGGACATTCATCAGCATCCACAAAACACAGCAAAGCATTATTTCTCACCATAGTACTGTTTCACAGATGCAAGCAGAGTTAGGTAAGCCAGGGAAAACAAACAAAAAAAAGTCAGAAAAAGTTGAGACATGCAAAGCCTTTGATGGTAACCTTTTATCCAAAACATTAGATTATCAGTTCTGTGGGCAGGAGTGGAGCAGCAGCTGCACAGCATTAGTGAGTCAAAGGATAGAGTGATATATGATTTGCACCCTTGAGACAGTGGTTTCTTTGTGCCAGTATAACATACACAATTTAACATGACTTATTTCAAGTGAGACTGAAGACAAGTAAATCTGAAATAGTGCCAGGTATAAGGTAACAGTTACAGGCCACCTTTACCCAACTATCCCAGAAGGATAATTCCAACAAGTCAAGAAAAATGGAAGCAAAACCAACCAACCTAAAAACCTCTTTTCAGGATTTTGTTACTTTTCCCTACTCTATCCTTTGCAAACAGCACTAACAAAATGAGCTGGCAAGGCAATGGCCTAATGCCACATTTATTTTTATGTTACCTATCAATTCGTATTTGCATTTGCTTGGAAAAAACAAAAATCTACTGGTCCTACAAAAAATAATCTAAATGATTGTGGGGATGAACTCTTTAGTCCATCACTGGAGGAAGGATTACACTTGCCACTTAAATCACCGAGCCGGGCAACACTTCACGTAACTACTTCAGTACTCTGCAGAAGAAATGCAGTAGGTTACATAATTTATCATGAATCTGGAATTTTACTTTTTGCTGCTGTTAATAGAAATAGAAAGCCAAATATTTCAATTCTACATGGTAATTTGGATGGTATTTTCTAAGTGTGTTCAAGTCTCCATTAAACCAATTACTTTCTTATTACATTAAAGCCAACGTTGTCCACTTAATAATGCAGTAATGTACTAGAAGAGGACTTTGCCCCAATCAGCTCAGGATATCTGTTTAGTTTAAATAAGGCCATAATTTGAAGTCACATATTTAGTCAATGAATCATAGTGAAGCTAAAAAAGGAAAGCTACCATTACAGCAAAATGGTTGAGGATGAACTTTACAATATTCCAGTTCTTCACATTTTCACATGTATTTACAGTGCTGTGTTCCTCAAGATGTAAGATTCAAGCTTCTCACATTGCTCATGAAGTAATTTTCAACGTAAAAGTAAAAACACGAGTATTTGATCTCTAATATTATTAAATATCAGAAAAATCAATGACTACCCAGAAAAGAGACACCTCAGTCTGCTTAAATGGAAAGCATTTTGCAATTTCAAAACTAATCAGCTGTTATCTGTCCTTGATTTCCAAAGCAAGGAATTTCCTGCCAAATGGCTACTGGAGGCACCCTAAAGTTTCCACAATTAACTGTGCATTACAAGAAAGGCAAATGCCTCAACCCTTGCCTTACATCATAAGGATGTACAGTTGCTGTTAGTTGAGCATAATGAATTTTAACTCTTTCTTTTCCCAGTATTCCAGACACTTGTACATTCGTATATAACCTGAAAATTGCCTGGCATTCTACTAACACATCATTATTTTTCTTGCTCATCAAAATTTTATTGAGCTAAACAAGTTTAGATCCTTAGTTTTCTTCAAGTAGAAGCTCTTGGCCTTTTCTACTCCAAAAGCAGTAGCTCTGAATGAAGCATGCAAATTTACAATACATTTCTTATTACTCTTGGTAATCAATCCTGCCAAAGAAGTTACTGCCACAGATGCCTAACAAAGGAGAAACTGCACTGCAACGCAAGTAATGCAACATAATACAGGAAAAAGTCAAATAAATTACCTTCCTTACAACATTTCCTTCTCAGTTACCTTCTCTCTGCTCTCCTGTAACCCTTGACACCCTGATCTCAATCTATGCCCTCAAAGCACCTAAAGATGCAGAGGTCTGCTTCCTCTTAATGATTCAAATGCAGTTTAACCTCAAGACAAAGACACCTTATCAGGCTTACAGTGACACTAAAGGCCTGTGAAACTTTACTACCTTACAAAAAACGTGTTGTGTCAGAGTTACAGACACACACTTCAGTATGATTCAGAGGAAACTGAAATGTGGCCTTGTTGAGAAAACGGGGAAAGAAGGCAAAACAACCAAGAGTGTTAGAGGGAAATAACATAAGCCAAAAGAACCCTGGAGGCTATTCTACCACCTTTTGCAGTTTTCTTTATTTTATCCTTAATGGCATTACAGCTGTCAACAAAGGAAGTAAAAAATTTCTCTGGTCCAAAACTGCATTTCCTCTGATAAGAAATTTTCTTAAGAAACTTGAGGTTTAACTACTTTTTTTCCTTCCGATTCATACAAAAGAGGTTCATCAGCAGAATGTACACACAACAAAAATACCTTTAAACCCACTTTTATTGTTAAACATTGTTGGTCATTAAAGGAAATGCATCTTTTTCTAGGCTCTGCATTGAGTTTCGCTTGGTAATCGGATACAAGCACCACAATAAAGCCTAGATAAAAGCAACTTGGCAAGTCACACTGAAGTCATGTGATACATCAAGAAAACATGATATACTAGAGACAAAAATCTCTGAATTTTCCTTTTCTGAAATAAAGGCACTCCTACACTGTTCAGAAGGCAGGTTACCCACTAAAACAGCCATCCACTGAGAAAAACACTTAGCAGCATCTCACACTTCTCAATATTAAAATAAGCAGGTCTCACTTCTTAGAAATTTGATTAATAAACAGTCTTCAAAACAGAACAAAGTACAAAAATCCAAATGTAACAAAAAAAAGAGTAGCAAACCACAAACTTTTTGTGGAATCCTAATTTTTCACTCTTTCTGTGACTGTTGAGAAAGCTCATACTGTTGCATCTTTTAGGACTTTTTCCTTTTTAAATGCCTGAGATATGTGAATCATGGTATTGGACCATCTAGCTAAGGAAAGACCATGTTAGACTAAGTGATACTCAGCTACGTGCATATGAGTCAAACAATCGTATACAGGATTATTCAAGAGGTCTAATGTTTGAATCATCATTTGTCAGAAAACCCAGACTGCACTAAGCATTACTTTCTAGGTAAACCTCATTTAGATTTATCATCAGCTGCATTTAGTCTTCCTAAATTATTCAGTTCTGTAAGTGTTTTAGGTTCCACAGAAAACCAGAAACAGATGAGTCTTCCCACTCTGACTAGATTATCCATTGGCACAGACAGGTGCCCAGTCACTGCAGAAACTACAACATTCAACTACTGAAAAAGCTTTTCATTGAGAAAAACATTCAAGCCAAACCTTGCATAACCCAAACTGTACAGCTGTATAAAACTAGTTCCAGTTACTGCAGCAACTCCTGAGTTCCATGGTAGTAAGTAAACACTAATGATTAAGGAAATGGCCTTAGATACATCCTCCTGAAAAGCACAGACAATGTTACTGGACTTTATGTAGAGTAGATAGAGAATCTCACTGTGAGTTCAAAGACAAGAAGAGATCAAGAACAACTCTTTTTCTAAAAGACACACAATGAATCTTGAAGCTGCTATGAACTGAAGTTCCCCATGTTGCTTTCCCTACAATAAATGGATTTGTTCCTGACAAGACTCTGAGTTAAAAACACTAAAGACTTACTAAAATGGGATGGGTGTGACTCTAATGTACTAAAACAGAACACAGGGTTACCTCACTCTGTTACTTCAGGGCAAGTACTTCAGCCATGTATTCCAGCTAAGAAACTTGAAATCAGAGAGCATCTAATTACCCATGACAAACTCTTATTTGCAAACAGGGAGGTAGATAAACTGATACCAGTCCACCTCTAGGAGTAACGTGGGAGGATGCTGATGACATCTTGGAAAGGATAATTGCATTTGCAGGAGGTCTGAGATCATCTCCAGCCCTTTGCTACACTGCCACACATTTCCAGAAGGTGAAATCAAGGAATACTGAACTTATCTGCATCCAAAGCACTTCTGACTTTTCAGAAAGAGAACTTGCAAATAAAACTCGGTAAAAATTTTGCCAAAATACTCATGGAGTAACAGAAAACAAACAAAATGATACTGGGAAGTCATCTTGCATTAGGGATCACACATACTTGTATCAACCACACGGTAACAACCGTAATGAATCAGGATAATGTTCTGCTGCTTTTAGTCTATAAACATGCAACAACGACATATTCCCAGATTACAGAAGTTTTACTTTGCAAAGATTGCTAACTCAAACTTACCTAAAAACCATATCACTAGCAAGATACAAACATCTAGAGGCATACAACATGACAGGCAATGACAGTCACCATAATAAAGCACAACCTCAACACAGCAGCAGCACTGACACCAAGAGTTGCCCAAAAATAAAACAAAGAAACAAAAGAATCCAGAAAGTTTTAACGGGTTCTTTCTGGAAGACACTGGGATATTTGTATGAAAGCTTACAGGCTGTTCGTACCAAGAGTTAAAGACATCATGCGAAAAAGCAGAACGCTGCATAGTCGAGAGATCAGGAAACAGGAGACAGAAATTAGCGTCTTGCCCTGATCAATGGGCAGATTTTCCCTTGCACGTCTCCCGAGAGACCGAAGACGCAGCCGGGCAGCGAGGCACGTCCCTTCCCTAAGGCACGGCCGGCTCTTCGGGTACATCAGACGCAAAACAAGAGAGCAGCAACACATCTGCCATCGCGTCGGTTACCAGCCCACACAACTTCAGTCTGCTGCTCCCGGGCACCGCTCCGCTCCAGCACCCACCGCCTCAAGGGGGGACTCCCAGAACTGCTCCCGGGCTCCAGACCCCTGAGGGAATTGCTGGAGCTCCACGATTTCTTCCCGCCCGTCTCCCGCCTCCCCCCCGCCCCGAGAACTCCCGCACCTGCCTCACAGCGCCCCACCACACGGGCCTCGGGGGACAGCACCGCTGTGATGGCACCCCGTCCGTCAGGAGCGCCACCGGCACCACGCCGGCTACAGAGACGAAAGAGAAAGAAGGGAATGAAGGGAAGAAGGAACCTGGATGCCCAGGGGCGCGCTCCGCCTCTGTTTTACCTCAGCCGCCGTGTCAAACGGTAGCGACTAACGCCGCCGCCCGCCACAGGCCCCGCTCGCCACTTCCGGGTACAGGGAGGCAGGGCGGCGCCCATTCAGCGCCTCGAGCGCACTGCGCATGCGCGCAGCCCCGCGCCAGGCCGGGAGGCGCAAAGCACCGCCTGGAGCTGCGGGAGGAGGCGCCGGGCTCGCCCCGGCCCGGCCCGACCTGCGCCCCCGCCTGTGGCTCCCTGCGCGGCTCGGGAAAGGGTGATGTCGGGAGCCGGGGGCTGGGCCCTGCGGCGGGAAGAGGGAGTGGCCAGGTTCCTGTCAAAACCAAACTACACCGGTGCCGTTCCTGGCCGGGAGCGTCGCCTCCTGGCACCGTGAGGGCTCCCGCTGCAGAGGCGGTGGTGTCGCTGCCGCTTTTCCAGCGATTCCGTAGCTCAGTGGGGCGGCGCAGAAATTCCCTCCCGTAGCGTTCTTGCCGTTCGTCAGCTGAGTCTGCAGAGCATGGCCACCTCCCGCCCAAGACCTGAGGCGAAACCGGCGAGGTCAGTCACGTTTAGGCGTTGTCAGCCCGTCGCTTCGCGCTTTGCCCTGGCGCCGAGGGGAGCGTGGCGGGGCTGTGCCGGGGCGGGAGGGCTCCGTGCCCGGGCCGTGACCCTGCGGCCCGGCCGGGCTCGTGTCCCTGCTCCGCGCCGCCAGGGGGCGCGCGGGGGCCGGCGCTGCGCGCGCGGCGGTTCGAACGCGATGGCGGCCGAGGCGGCGGCGTGAGAGCGGGGTAGCGGCCCGCCGGCCGGCTCCTCGCTCCCCGTCTGCGCCCGCTGTCGTCTACTGCTTTGTGTTTGCAGGATGTCCGGGCAGGCCCCCAACCGCAGCGCCAGGGGGGCGAGCGGACGAGTGTCCGAGACGGAGCCGAAAGGTACCTGGGCGGAATGGCGAGCGCGGTCCGCCTGAGGGGCGAGGCGGGGCGGCGGGCCCGGCTGAGCTCTCGCCGCTTCTTCCTCAGGAGGACGGGTCGTGAAGTCGCGCTATCTGCAGTGCTTTCAGAAGGACGGCGAGAAGGTAGTTGGACGACTCTCGGGGGCGCTCCGCGGGGTCAGAAATGGTGCGAGGGGCGGCTGGGGCGTGTGGCAGCGAGACCGAAGCGATACCAGCACCCGCCGCGGTTCGGAGCGAGTCGTGGTGTAGCGCTGGATGCAGTCTGGGATGGCAGCTCGAGGTGACTTGCGAAGCAACAAGACGAGCTGGGCCTGTAGTTGTTTATTGTCAGCGTTCAAGTCGGAGTGAATATAGATTGCCGGTGACAATGATATTCAGTCTTACTCATTTCTTGATTGTCAGGGTAATTCAGTACATTCTTTTTCGACATCCACTGCTAAAACATCCGCTGCCACTAAACCCAGATCAGTGCCTCGGAAACGTGGCGCTTCGGCTGGTAGGTATTACCAGAATTTAAGAGCTCTTCTTTTGTGTATTTATTTCCAGCCCTTAAGAACTTGATGGTACCCTGAAGAACTCTAAAATGCTGCTACAAGATGATCTTTTGTTTTACTCGCATCTGGATACAGAGGGAATTAATAAATGATGTGGGATTAAGAGGTGTAAACTCAAGTGCATTGAAGTCTCCTTTGAATCTTCTGATAGAAAGTTAATGTTCTGATAGGAGACTGTTTTGTGATGAAGTCTTTGGGTTGTCTAACCTTATTTCTTGCCTCCTGCACAAGACTTTGAACTCTGCTTTCACTGTGCCCTCACAGTTACCCAGCTTTTCTATTTAATCTTTTCAGTAAACCAAGAGTAAATGACTGAGAATCTCTGGCTGCAGGACAGTCCATTTTTGTTTCTTTTGCAAGAGTCACAAAAGAATTTTCTAACAAAACTTTTCTCCAGGTGACTTGAAAATCCTGAGTTAATAACATTATTCTCTGTTGTTGAGCTGTGAAATGTTTCAGAGGATAACATTCTGAGCCACCTTATCTTGAGATAAGTCAGGGAGGAAGCAAATGAGAGAGAGAGAGACAAAATATGTAGAAGCTTGTGTAAGGTGCCCAAATATTAGTGAAAGCACACAGAATTGTGACTTTGTGCAGAATCTACTCTAATTCTTTTAGTCTGACAACAGCTTCTTTCTTCAGGTCGTGTCCCTGGCTCATTAAACCAAAGCAGTTTTGAGAAAGGTGACTTGCAATCCACTTTATTAGATGAAGATAAAAGTAGTCGACCAGAGCTTGATCTTTCACCTGTTACTGGTAAGCTTCCACTCATACTCAGGTTCCAGGTTTATTATTTTTCATGTCTGTGCCATGACTTGATGATAAGTAACCTTCTGTTCTTCTAGATTCATGAAAGGACTTCTGAAGGGAAGTTGAATGTTGTTGCAAGTGTCCTTAAGCAGAGCTATTAAGACCTTTGGAGTTTAATTTTAATCATCTGTTTTATTTAATCGTCTGGGTGCTCGGTTCTTTTTGTTTAGCATTGAGTTTTCAAGAACAAAGTGCTCTCCATTCTTTGTTCCTGTGACAGATGAGTGTCAGATTATCAGCCCTTTGGCCAGTTGTTTCCCTGGGATCTGTAACTGTCACTTGCAGCTTAATGCTCCCACGATGCACATCTCGTGTCATCAGACTCAGAAGCAGAGCACACATAATAATCTTGAAGTTGTCTTTGCATGTGAAGGACCTGATGGTGTGTTGTTCCACCCTGTATACTTTGGTAGAAGAGGGCAATAACTTTTCTGTTGCAACACAGATAAAAGTGCTTGTGAAGAGACTCATCATTCAAAACCTGTTTGCAAAGGAGCTACTGGGACACGTAAAAGCCGAGCAAAAAAGGTGAGTCTCACTGCTTTCATGTGTGTCTTTTGAAATGTGTGAAATGAAGGTTCTCTGTTTATCTTTAATCTCCATAACAACTTTGGGGTCCTGGAATCAGCTGAAGCCCTCTGGAAGAAGTCAGAGGCTATGTCTGTTGTGTTGCTGGTGATGTTCTTGTTTATCAGATGTCTTAACACTGACTGAAGTTTTGCTTCCATTCCCTGTGGTAAAGAACCTGCTCCACTTGTAGCATCTCCTCAAGTGTATTCTTCTTGTGTTTCTGTCCTACTTGTTAATTAGATCAGATCTTTCAATATTTTCTGACCTTTTTACTCAGAAAACCAACATTGATTCAACCTGACTCAAAGTGCAGATCTTGTTCAACCTAGCACTGAAAAAATGTGCTGAGAATGTTACAGAAAAGGGTGAAGCACAGAGGTGTATTGAATGTGCATTGTTTAATAACCCAGCCTTCTTTGGAGCAGACTGTTGTTGATGACTCGATGATGATTCTGGGCACAAATGGAACTTTCAGTGATTTGTTTGAACATTAGAAGAATAATTGTTGAAATACCAAATTTGCTCTAGTATGTTCTTTTCTTTCTAGAAGGGAAATGATGATGTTGTGATTGAAGAGCTGGAGTCTCTGACACTGCTTTTAACTTACCTAAGAATAAAGGTGAGAGTCAGTCAAGTATTTGGTGTTTCAGACGGAAGAACTTGATATTGAGGAACTGTTTAATGCCTTGTCTATGCTTTCTGACCTGTAACAGTTAGATTTTTGTGACTTTCTATGTTTATGCTTGTAAAACCATTTTCCTTGCTTTGAAAACTCTCTTAGAGTGAATGCAGTGCCAGTTTATGAAGCTGGGTCTTGTTCTTCACAAAGCAGGGGTATGCAGAAGTCTTGAGAAGACTGAAGGAGAGCGTTTGGTTGGGTTCATGGTTGTAGCAATGACTTTTTGCTCTTTGTTCACTCAGTGCTTTTTATGTCTGGTTTTCCTTTACAAAAATCATTTGGGAGGTTGAGGGAAGATGATGGAGGGGGCACTAACTATAATGTCCTGTGCTTATTGCATGAGGTCTTTGCTTCCTTAACTGCAGCTCTTTGATCTGGTCTGGTCCTTACACTTGTTTATTCAGAGTAACTTAGACTAGTGTTACTTGAGTTAATATTTTGTGTGTGTGTGTGTAATAGGCAGAAAAAAATCTTGCTGAGCTGGAGAAAAAAACAGAAGAGAACTTGTTAAGGTTATGTGAAGAAAAGGAGAGACAGCAGGAGAAGCTCTGGGAGCTGAAGCGTGAAATTCTACTCAAAGAGAGAGAGCAGAGACTAGAGGAAGCATTAGACAAACAGGTAGGCTTTATTACAGTCTGGACCTCTTCTCTATTGAAACAAGCTCACTTAGGAAGTAGTCCTTTATCCAGAGAAGATTCTTCTGCTTCTCTTGTCTCCTGGGACGTGGTTTTATGCATCTTAAAATAAAGATTGACTTCTTGTAGCACGAAATGTTTCCTAGTAACCTAAACACAGACCTTTTGTCACTTTCTTGGTTGTGTCGTGTACATAGGCAAGGAGAAGTTAGAGCTGCAAGGGGCAGCAGTAGTGCACTGATCACCAGAGTACTTTACAAGCTCTGCAAGTGTCTTAAGCCATGTGAACACCCTGCTGCTGGGCAATGACAGTTATAGCTAGAGCTTGAGATGTTGACCTTTAGATGAGAGGTGGACATCTGTACTTTGATTTATTTTTATACATCAGCGATAGTTGTGGCCTGATTGTAAGAAGGCAAGTTTCTAATTAAGTTCTTGGTAACAGGTGATCTTAGAAGCTAAGTCTTCCCCTCTTTGTCAGTGTTTTGTTAGTTCTGTTGCATCACATTAAAAGGTAGTTCTTTGGGAATAACAAATGTTCAGAACTGATCTTAGGTTTGCTTTTAATAAATATGCATTGCAAAAATTCAACAAGACTTCAGTGTTCTGATGAATACACTCTTAACTGTAGTGTCATGTATAGTACACTTCACCTGATCTATTGCTAATAGCTCTCAACAGCAGTAACAAGGAAATTGGTTTTGACATAGACATTTTGGGGTGGTAGAGGAAAATCTAGTAAGCAGCATTAGAGGAGTATCCTACCACAAACTTCTCAAATTCTTCTGTAAATGAGCATTTCAGAGCGGTACTTGGAGTTTTTTATAAACTATTTGTGCCTCTCTTTCAGATGGATGTACTTTCCCCCCTTGTTGCTGTTTGTGAACAGTTTAAGGAGCAATATAAAAACTTTGCTACTTCGCTGGATGCCGCTAGACATAAATTACCCATCAGGAATATTCACATAGAAGGAGATGCACAAACATACCTTGGTATGGCAATTGGATTCATCAAACTTCTTATAAAAAATAGCGATTTTGTGATATGCTAGCTTTTTGTGGTATGCTGGCTCTCTGGCCACTGCAGGAATTTATGTGCTCTTACAGCTTGTATGGACACTGGGCTGCAGCAGTAGTCACATGTTTTGCTGTGAGTAATTTTTGTCTCTGTTTAACCACTAAACCACACCTGAACAAGGTTTTTATCTTGCAGCAGGAAAAACTGTCTAAACTGGGGCAGCTTTCATGCAGAAAATTGCTAAAGAAAGTGTGTGTTTTACCTATTTGTGGCATTCCTCTTCCTTTCTAGTTCCTAATGAGTGAGCAAGTTATAGAGTTACAAACATACTGTGATCTCTTTTTGTTTCTGTGTTTGAGAGATAAAGTCACGTGGGTAGACGTGCTCACATTTCCTGTACAACTAGAGTTTAAATGTGCCCTGGGATATCTTGAGCCAGAGAGTGCTTGTTTGATAAATGAGTACTTGTGTTCTGTATTGAAGTCTGGACAAAAAAGATATCTTTAAACTGCTGATCTGCTAGTAATGAGATTCTTAAACCATCTACAACGATCTTGCTTACACTTTAAAACAAATGGAGGAGATTTATTGAAGAACTTGTTTTTTTTGTAAGGAAGATTGAAAGAAATACTTATTTTTGGTTGGTGAATGCTGAAGGAAAGGACTGGATCAGTTCCATTTTGGGATTATATGCAAAAAGCAATGTATGTAAGTGGCCAGGGAAATTTGGATGTATAAAATATGCTTTTCTCTTGCATTTGTCATGTGAAAGTCTTTTACATATTCTAAATGAAAATTTGATTAGCAATTTTATTAGGCTGCTCGTAGAATCGCTGTACAGTGGGGGTTGGAAGGGACTTTTAGAGCTCATCCAGTCCAGCCCCCCTGCCAAAGCAGCTCCCACCTAGATCAGGTCACACAGGAACGTGTCCAGGTGGGTTTGGAAACATCCCAAGAAGGAGCCTCCACAGCCTCCCTGGGCAGCCTGGGCCAGGGCTCCCTCACTCAAACACTGAAACAGTTTTTCCTCAAGTGGAACTGTTTGTGTTCCAGATTCTTTCCATCACCCCTTGTCCTGTCACTGGAGACAACAGAAAAAAAAGTGTTGCCCCAACCTCCTGACACCCAGCAGTTAGATACTTGTCAATATGAATGAGCTCCCCCCTCAGTCTCCTCTTCTCCAGACTGAACAGCCCCAGATCCCACAGCCTTTCCTCAGAAGGAAGATGCTCCAGTCCCCTCAGCATCTTGCTGGGCTCTCTCCAGCAGTTCTCTTTCCCGCTTGAGCTGGGGAGCCCAGAACTGGGCACTGGACTGCAGATGAGGCCTCCCCAGCACAGAGTAGAGGGGCAGCAGAACCTCCCTTGACCTGCTGCCCACACTGTTCCTGATGCCCCAGGATGCCATTGGCTTTCTTGGCCACGAGCTCACATTGCTGCTCACGTTTAATTTGCTGTCAACCTGGACTCCCAGGTCTCTCTCCTGGAGCTGCTCTCCAGCAGGTCTGTCCCCTGGTTTTGCTGCTGTTAGTCTCCATAGCTAAAAATAACTTAGCTTTCCCAGTTTTCTCTTGGGGTGATTGTGAAAGCTGAACAAACAGTAGCTTTCATTACCTAGTTCACTTGTTTCTGTGGATATTTGGCTGTTAAGTAATCTTGTATGAGTTGATGCCACTGCCTGTATTTTTGAATGAGATCTTTACCATCTGATATTGTAGATGGCCTGCAGAAGGAGTTAACTGTCACACAGGAACTTCTGGCAGAAATTATGCCACGCTACTCAGAAGAAAGCACACAAGTGTTTGGGGTACTGAAAGACCTTAAAGAAGTCTCTCAGAAACTGGATCAAGAGATTCAAAGGTATTTACAGCGAATCAGGTGAAAAGACTTATTGGCTAAATGTTGGGAGGAAAATCCATAGTTTTGCCAGACCGTGTGTAGAATGTGTCTTGGAAGAGGATTAACTGAGGGAACAACACCGAGTTTAGTTCTGTCTGTAGTGGGCATCTGTATTTCCATCCCTACCCTACCTACTGTCAAAGGAAAGACGTTTGGACTTTTCATTTTGTTTGTTTCTTCTAATTGGCCAAGTTTTGTGTGCCATTCCCTGACACTTCCACTGAGAATTTCAATGGCCAAGAATAGCCCTGGGAAAGTGCAAGTATATAGGAGATGAGAACTGCAGGAGACAGAAAGGCAAACTGGAAGCAGTGTGTCTTAAATAATAACCATGGAAATGTATCACCCTTTAGAAGTGACAGGGTGCACAGAAAAGGTTTTTTCCTTAAGTATTGAGTCAACAAATACAAAGTATCACTGAGAGCAGGAGGAAGAGATGAAGCATGATCTATTTCCTTTCCTCCCTTCCTTCATTTCGCTATAATAGATGACAGGTAAAAACTTTGAAGATTAATAGACCATAAAGCATCTCCCCCTGCTGCAGACTTCCCTTCACCAAATTTTAGCCTTTGGGTAGATAATATATATGACAGTTTTTCTTGTGGCTCCATGGTAGGAGAATGATACAAATGTCCAGGTGTCAAATGTCCATAGCCTTTGGGGTTAAGCAGAAGTTGTTATCCTTTAGAGTAACTGATTTAGCTTCATTTATTCCAGGAGCTCCACACAAGTGCAGAACCTGGCGTTTGAAGTTAGTAAAGAAGTTTCTCTGTGTAACCAAAGAAAATGTGAAGAGCAGCATGGACCAGATGTTGTAAGAGACTGGTACTTCGGCTAAGTTTGTGTCTTGTTTGACAAACGAGCGGGTTCTAAAGCAACGAGACCATGCTTCTGTGTGAACATACAACTTGTCCAATTTTCAGTCAGTCATACAACTTACCAACACTTTCAGGCTGTGTGAGCACTGTAAGCATGTGTGCTTCCTAAAATAAAGGGAGTTTTCTTCTGCATTCTGCCCATAAGGAGACCTCCTTTTTGAGTGCAAATTTCTTTGACACCTTCTGCTTTGACAACACTGAAAGTATTTTCTTGGCAAATATGACCTATGTATTCTTAAAGTTCTTGTTTGCCTTTCTTGGAAGTAGCTCCAAGACTGATTTAGACTTTTCAGACTGATTTCCATCTTTTTCCCAAGTAGCATTCTTTAGAGGGCAGTGTACGAGAACGCCAGTGGGTCAGAAAGAGCCTGGTCACTTCCACCAAGTGAAAACTTTGTTAACTTTGTGGCTGATTGTCTTGGAAATGAATTATTAAAACCATCAATGTTTTTGTAGTAACCTGCCATCTTCTTTTTAAGGACTTTATTCTCTTTAATAATAAAGATTACTTTCCACTGCTTTATCTCTAGCCTTCATGCCAGAATATCTTCCCTGTTCTACTACAGAAGCTTTTGTTTCCATCTGGGCTTACATAGGCCTAATACTACACTACCATTCTATGATTGTAGATATGCAGTGATGGACTTGCAGGCACTAACAGGTGCTAATGGCAAGCTGTGGGAATCGCACTCAAAGGGTTAAAACTGCCAGTACCTGCTTCTGTGATGCAGAGCTGGGAGGTGGAGGCCTTGAGAGATCAGCCTGAAAAGTAGCCGAGTGAGGAAGCCTTGTGGAGGCAAGATGGTTCTGTTTTGGCTGCAAATGCTGGGATTGAGAGAAAAGCAGCTTCCAAACAGTTTCAGCAAGGCCACAGGTGCCCAGAGTGAGAGAACTGCATGAGCCATGCAATGGATACTCAGGTTAGCACCCCTGTGACACCCCTGACGATGAAAATGAGCAAAAAGAGGGATGTGCTAAACCAGAAATAACTGTTCCTCAACTCTCCACCCAAATCATGTCAAATGTCACCCCAGGGATGAACAGAGAAGTCAAAGTCCCTAGGGGAGAGGAGAGGTTTTTTGGCTTTTTAGCCTTTTTAGTGTTTTGAATGCTTTTGCTCTGCTGCTTCAGAGAGATGCAGCAGGACCAAAGAGACTGAAGACCCAGGTGAGGCAGGTGATGGACTGTACTCTTCTTCCTCACCCAAGCCAGGGACACCTTGGTAAGAATCATGCTTTTTGTCTAGGTGACAATCCCCAGGACAAGCATTGCTGCCATTTTGATCATATATTAGCACAACTGCAGTGTGTTTATCAACAGCAGTGTCCAATCTGTGATATCTGTCACCTTCCTAATTTCTCATAAATTCTAATGCTTGACTTTTGAAGCAGTTTTCAGTGAAAGTCCCCAGCAGCAGCTCCTGACAGACTAGTCAAGCTCAACCTTCACGTGACACAAGCCATTGGCCACTGGCAGCCAACGTGCTGAGGCCAGAAGAGCGTGAATGTGCAGAGAAACCTTAAAGCTAGCTACTGAGTAAGTGCCTGGGAGTGACTGCTCTGCTAAGAACACCTGGGCCATATGTGGCAGGCCTTTCCAGACTGCTTTCCAGGTTTGTAGATGGAATGTGTTCCTCTCAAAGACATATTGTGTCCTGTATTGGTTTCTTTTTTACCTATGGAACCTCTTTCTGCGATGGTTCTTTCAAAGCATTTGCTTGGTGTTGTCTGCATAGTGGTACATTTCTAGCTTAAGCTCTGTGTGTCTATAAAGATTTCTGGCCTGCTCAGAAAATGCTGGGAACATTCTCCTTGCACTCGTTGCAGTGCAATTCACTTTCTTCCTGGTATTACTAAGGGTGTAACTAGATTCTTGCCTCCTTTTATTAAAAAAATAGGAGTACATTGACCTATAGTAACTGGATGTGTAAGGTGTGTGCAGCACACTGGATAAGAAGTCAATATATAACAAACTACCCATTAGGAGTTTGTTAAACCTTTGAGAAGGGCTGGGGAAGGGGAAAAATCCCAGTGATGTCACAGAATTCTTATGTTTGGAAAAGACCTTTTAAGATCATCAAGTTCAGGCAGTCACTTCACACTGCCAAGCCTATCACTAAACCATATCCCTCATATCCCTTTTGAATATCTCCAGGGATGGTGACTCCACCACCTCCATGGGCAGCCCATTCCAAAGCTTAATAACCCTCTTAGTGAAAATGTGCTTCCTCATGTCCAATATAAACCTCCCCTGGCGCAACTTAAATCCATTTCATGTGCTGTCGTTCATTACTGGAGAGAAGAGACCAACCTCTACCAGACTACAACTCCCCTCCAGGGAGTTGTAGAGAGTCATCATGTGTCTTCTCAGACTCCTTTTCTCTAGGTTAAACATCCTCAGCTGCTCCTCATAAGACCAATTCTCCAGATCCTTCACCAGCTTTGCTGCCTGTCTCCTTTCTTGTAGCTAAAATGTATAGTATATCATATTAAATCTCTTTTTTTCCACATCAACTTATCCACGAGCCACTAGGAGAGCAATGAGTTGTTTAAAGTGATTCATCTGTTGTTTCTGCTCCCTTACAGGTGTTAAATGACCTGCAACTAATAGTTCTCCATGTCCAGCCATTCATTCTGTCATTGCCAAGTGTTGCACGCAGCAGGGTCGTGTTCTGAGCCAGAAACGTGAGCTGCACCGACGACATTGGCCACTGGATGGGGAACTTTGCTAAGCAGTCATGTCATAGGTTAGCTGCAAATTTAGATTGTTTCTTTTTGGTAGATGAACATTTGAATAGAAAGACTCCTATGTAGTGGAACTGCTAGTCAAACTGTTTTTCCTGAGTTTAACTTGCTTATTGTGTGTCATTCTGAGGCTAAGGAAGTTAAGAGGCATCTTAAATATGAGAGTGTAGGGATGAAATGAAAATCAAGTTTATAGTGTCTTGATAATTCTGTCTCTGCACAGGCACAAGTCAGAATGTCTTCCAAGTCAGATTTGTTTATGGGAAACCTCATTGCTGGTCTAAAAATTATTAAAGAAGTACTTGTAAATTTTACTCAAGTGACTTTCTACCACTGAGATACTCTTGTATGTGTGTGTGTGTGTGTGTGTGTGTATATATATACACCTCCAAATGCTACTTAAATCACAGACAGCAACACAAATTTTCCTTGCAAAGTGAAGTGGAATGCTGTTCTGTTCCTGGAGAAGGGTGGTGAGAAAGGTTCTGCTTGCAGTGATCACAGGTACAGGCTAAATCCTTTGGGGCCATAGTTTGTCCCCAGTGCTGCAGGTGGCAGTCATTGTCTGCACTGCAAGCCTGAGGCAAAAGGCCAGTCCTGACAACTGAATGTGCAAAACAATAAAGCTCTTGGGGGTGTGCACTCATTGTTTCAGAAGAATTGTAGGCATTGATTTGAGGGTTATGCCATTCTTCTCTTTTAAGTTGGCCACTTGTAATCATTTTTTGTATAAACGCAAGAACAAGTGTTAGGTGAAGCAGCCTGGCCCTCCAGGAAAGGGTTTTAAACTATTTTGAACTGATCCCTTTCCATCTTGATCTTCTTGAATATTCTTTCTAAGTAATTCTGGTTTGGCTCTTTGCAGAACTGGTTTAGGATCCTCCACCTTGAAACAACCACAGAATTAGATGCTGCTGTATTTATCACTGTACCAACAACAACAAAGAACCACAGAATCACTGGAGCAGGAGCTAAACAGATGTGACACCAGTTATTTTGTATTTTCCTCTTGTTTTCTGAAAACATCACATGCTCTGAATCAGTTGGAATCCTAAACAACTTAAGGGCTCTTTTCAGAACCTAGAGTTATCAATGTTCTCCCTTCTGTAACTTGTATTAATGTCCATTCAGTTTTGTTCTCTCTGAACTTGGGCACTGTGTGTTACCTAAGCATTCATATTTTAGGCCAGAGTTCTTATTGAGTAATTGTTAACTTTCTTGTCTCCTAAGGTGGTGGGTTGAGGGGCTTTTTTTCCTCTTCCAAAAACTGAAAGCAATTGTGAAATGAGGCAGCTGAGTGCCTGGGTGGGAAGGGAGAAGCACTGAAATGCATTTACCTCCTGCAAAACTCTAATGGTCTGAAAAGCAGTTGGCAAAGATCATGTTAAGCTAAGTTTGCACTGCCTGCATTCTTTTCTTTCTTGGGGAGCTCTGACCACATGCTCTCCAGTTGCACTGGTGTTGCCTGACTGTTTGCCCACCACCAGCTCGAGAGGACTGAGATAAAGCCTTTTTTACTGTAATTCTTCTGCTCTCTGCCATAGGGTCAGCAGGAATCAACAGGAAGGAGCATCTCTCTTGCCTCTGGCACACTATAGCTGAAGCCTCACTTGTCTCTTCACCATTACTCCCAAATCTACAGTTCCTTGTTCACACTAGCTTCAAATGGAGCTGAATCCTTGCTCATCAGCAGCAAGTAAGCAGCTCATGGCCCCAGCAGATATTTCTGCATGTTAGGCTAATGAGAACTTCTGGGATTACTGCAGCCTTCCCTGCCTTGGAGCAGACATCCCTCTGTCAGAGATCTGGAAACTCATACTGAATGTGATAAACAAAACTACTGGCTGGACTGTGATTTTCAGGACATGAGAAGAGCTCCACAGCAACAGAAGATGGAACAGCTCTGAAAGGCACCACTGACCCACACTGATTAAGAGCATTTCCAGTGCTTACATTCCTGTTCAACTCTCAGGAATGATTTTCAGTTGTTTCTTCCAGTGCATTTGTGTGTGGTCTGTAAAGCAAGCACGGGGATGGAGGATAAGTTTTGCAGAATAGTCTCAAAATGATGAGTTTCTTTTAAAGTATTCCTGTGATAATGTGTATGCAAGAGCTCTCAAGTTTCCTGCTATTTCAAGATCTTAAATGTCCTATGGTAGGGGAGCAAATGTCAGCTGCCTCTCAAGATGGAACTTTTGTTTTTACAGATAATGTGTACTTGGAGATGACCTGTAGGATATCAAAACTTAATTCCTTGGTTTAATATCTATTCTATGTGGGGATGGGAAGTTAAACGTGATTGAACAATAGAGTTTTCAGGACTACTACCCGTGATTATATTCTCTGTGTGGCACTTTTCAGCTGTGAGGTTTTGGTGTGTATTTCTTCAGAACTTTTTAGACAGTATTTCAGGAAGTTAAATGGTATCGAGCAACTCTAGGAGTGCATCACTGATCCTCTGCTAAACCAGGATGAAGCTTATTAGTTGGAGTGTAAAGTGATGTCAGTACACTTCCACAACTTCAGTGTATCGTGGGCAGAGCATAGGCAGTGTCTGTACAGGCCAAAGTACCCAAAGATGTCGAGAGCCTTGAACTCTTTGTTTTGAGAAACTTGTCTTGACATAACTGAATAAGATCCAATTGCTCACCTTAATATGGTTTGTATGGTAAAAGGACACCTCTACCCCTTCCTACCTCTACCTCTCCTTTTCCTAGTTATAAAAGTGTCCAGTTGAATTTTCAATCACTCTCAGGTATGGAGACGTCACAACCTTTCTAGATCCCTTACTTCTGTATAAAACACCAGACTATGCACAAACCTCTGTTGCATCAGTCATATGTAGAGGCTGAAAAGAAAACTGGAAAGTAATTCCTTACTGACAGCTGTCTCATTAAGCACAGTGCTCTGTTCTAAGTGAGCATCTGACCAGATGAATGATTTCTTAGGACTTTTGAAGTCATTTTGTAAGGAATTAAAATGTTACATTACTGTGAAAGATCAGCCTCTCCCGTTCTGTAGGTGATTAATAAGTATTTTTGACACAACTAGGTAATAATTCCATCCTTGATATCATTATCATGTGATATGCTACTCAGAATACATTCTTAATTTCAGTGGGCTCTTTAATGATCCTTGTAATTTTGTTCTACAGGTGCTTGTATTCCCAGGAGGCAGGATCAGTCTTGTTTCTACCGCTTTGTCTCTGGACTGATGTCATTTCTGTTAAAGACATCATCATTGCTGGTAAGCTTGCAGTAGGATGGCCAGGCTGGTGGGACACTTCTTTCAGTTATCAGTTTCTATATCAGATATCTATGACTAACAGAAAGGAGGCTGTCACAGAAACAGAAAGGGAGAACAAACCTAAGAGTTAAAGCAATGGGTGTAGGGTTTTGGTGGGTTTTTTTACCATGAATATAATGCTGTAAAAATTAACTAAGACCTTAATCTTGGCTGGTGGTACGTACTGACTGACATGAGTGTACTTCTATTGGGAAGGGGGACGAGTGATTCTGGCTTCCCTAAAGCTGAGGACTTGTCTGTTGTTTATTTTTCACCTTCTGCTGAAATCTAGTGTTTACAGAACTTGATGCAAACATGAATAACTGCTAGTCTTGTTTTTATTGCAGCATCTTTTCTTACATGCACCATTTACAAGTGTATTCTCACAGTCTTTAATTATTACCTCCTGTGCCTTTAGGTCTGGTTATTTGTGTGAGAAGTTAGTGATAACACTCATGCAGAGGCAGTTAACAAAGGCTCATTATTAATATCCTCATCCTACCACTTGATTCTTATGAGTACTCATATTGATTGGAATTTGCAGTTGAGGGGGACAAAAGTGAAAGGAGGCTGAGGGTAACAGCACTCAAGAATTGGTGTCATTTACAGCTTAGTGTTAACTGGGTTTTGTTTGCCAAATACCTGGCTGGTGGTTTTAACTTTGCAGGGTGGATGAGACACAGTGGGGGAATTCTTGTTTCTGCAGAATAAGGATGAGAATGTACAAGTGGTCAGGTTGTCAGTTAGACCTTGTCAGAACCAATACAGAGGCATTCACACCTTTTTCAATGAACTGCAGTCCCTCCCTCACCTTTCTGCCACACCAGTAGAGCCACAGCAACCCCCTGCATGCTTTCCACCTGGACAAGTGCCTGACATTCCTGACATTTCCTGAGGACCAGAATCACCTTTTTTGTTGTTAATGAAATAAAAATGTGAAGTATGTGCTGTGCACACGGGTGGGTGAATGTGGCTCACAGATTTGACTGATGAATAGTTTTTATACATAAGCAGTTCTTACAGAACTTCCTTTAAACCCCTAACTATTACCAGATGTGGGTTGCAGGCGGCTGCTGGAATTCCAACACCTGTTGCATCACACTGAATAGGATTCATTTGGCAGGCACAGAAAATTCCATTTCAGTAACTAAATGGTTTGAAATGGTATCTCTGGTTCTAGCCTTATTTGCAGCATTGCACATACTTTCATAATTAGAATATGAGTTTGCAGTCTTTAGAGACTATCATTGCCTGGTATTTCTTGTACTCACTAAACATCAAATACAAACTCTTCAATTTGGAAGAAATTTCTCCTTTAAAAAAAGTTAACAATGAGTTAAAAGGCCATATGCCATGTCATGATAATTTCTAGCTGTGATTTCTTAGGTGTAGAAATACACTGGTCTGTGTTCAAAACTGTTACAGCATTGTGCTGAAGGTGCTGGAGCTTCATTTTAGAAGTGTGCTCTGCTGCAGTGATGAATTCGTTGCTGAATCGTGTCACTGCTCTATCCACAGAGCTTTATTCAGAGATACAACGTGGATGGCTACAGAATGGCTGTTTAGTGGCACCTTATGGGGTTTTTTGGTATGTACCCCGTAGATCTTGGGCAGGAGTCTATAAGGAGCTGTTTGTGGGTCTGCTCTACAGAGACATGCATTAGGTGTAGAGGTAACTGTTCTTTTGCAAGCATAGTGTTGTTTCATCCAGAACATACCTGATCTCTGCAGGACTACTATCAAAGGCCTTGTTTAGATTAGTGAGGTATTGCACACGAGTTGTAGGCTGCCACACCATGACAGCAGCAGAGGTGCTCCATTTTCATTTTACCTCCTTATTGTCTTCAATCAAATGATTCCAACATGCTTTTAAGTATCACTCTGAGGGAGGAGGCTGACATCAGTATTGCTACTTTGCAGGCAGGAAAATACTGAGATATACGGGTTTTGTGGTTCTATATGAGAATATGACGAAGCTGAAAAAGAATCTGGACACACCACATTTTGCTTTCTCTTTGCTATTTTGATGTTAAAAACCCCCAACATTCCCACTTCAATGTGCTCTTCTAAGTTGCTTCTCAGAGCTTAGCTGGTTTGGTTGGGAAATGATCTTTCTGCTTCCAGAGTCTGAATGAGTTTGAATAAGCTGAAGGAGAATCCAGCAGTAAGGAAGAATCCACGCTCTTAAATGTAGATGAGTCAGGCTATTTCCATTTCTAGTTGAGTTTCAAAGGCCCAGATGCATTATAAACCAGAGTTATTTTATTAAGAATATTGTAAACAGAAGTGCAACCCAGGCTTAACAGAGCTGGCAAAAGCAAATGTTGGATCTCAGCTGTGCCATCGTTGCATTTAGTACAGAGAAAAAGAAAACTAATGTTCCAGTGAAACATTTGTGGAAAAATACAGCTCTCAAAAAGACAGAATGGTGGCCATTGTGCTTAATTCTACATAAAAACAGCCTAATGTCAACTGACCTGACATCATCCCAGAGAATAGCACCGCAGGGTTTGTGGAGAGCATTCCTGTCCAACTAATAAGCATAATCTAGCAAAATACATCCCAGAATCACAGAATGGTGATTTACTTTACACATGGAGAGAAAAGATGTGTTGGGAGGGCCTCTGGTTGACTTTGTGCTTTTCTTTCATGTGCCCTCGATTTGGGGCAGATGAAAGAGTCTCCTGGTCGGTGCTGTAGAGTTGTTTTGTAAAGATACATGAGCAGTGAAGTGAGCAAGAGAGGAGCAGTTTTGCTTAAATAGCACAACAGTGAGCAAAATTCATTCAGCTTACGTCATATTAAAGGCTGGAAACTGCTCCAAGTCATTCTGCAGCTCCTCCCACAGATGAGCTTTAGTGAGAAAAATCCCATTGAAAAGAAATCCAAATGGCCTTTCCCAAGGTGGTGAACAGTCTGTAAAAACTTCTTGTTCAGTAGTGAGAGCAGAAATCTGCTGTTATCATTCTATTGAATAAAACTCCTTTAGTTCTCCACCCTGGTCTTGACAATTAGGACAAGTCTGGAAACAAGATCTGTAGAGAAAAATTAGTCAAGGGTTGTTGCTGTGATGAGTGGTTTATGTAGGTGATTTCTTTACAACCTTCCAAACTTGTGTGGCTGTGGCTTTTAAGTGTTGTGTCCAATCCTAAGAGCTGGGATGAGCCTTGCAAAACACATCATCCTTTTGATTTGAGAATGTCACCTGGTATAAAGAATTTTCAGGTGAGGCAGACTTTTTAAAGCCATAGCCTAGTTTCTTTGGGGATTTTTTCCTTCATTTGATAAAACCTGTTCCCTTTTGTTATGCCTCAGCACAGTAATGATATGATGCTGCTGCTTTAAGGTAGACTGAAGTAGGGAAATGCAGTCACATCTAGCAGTGACAGCCATTAGTGAAGATAACCTGAACTTATCAAAAAGCTATGGAGTCAGTGATTTATCTAAAGAGAAGTCATACTAAAATCAGTATAAGTTTCAAACAAGATAAAACCTGAGGCACTGTTTTGTTGCTCTCCTGGCTGTGGACCAATCAGCCTCTGAAGTCCATTTGCTGAAGCAGTCAGGGAAACTTCCTCACTCCTCTGGGTGAGACTGACTTGCAGCAAATGTTTGCTGGTACTGATCCTGATAAAATGGCTGGTGACTGAAATAATTTTAAGAGAGTGAAAAGTAATTGACACATTTGGCAGCTTTAACAACTTGATTTGCTGTTTTTCCTGTTGGAAGCCAGAGGAAAGGGCCTTTGGTGAACAATCGAGCTGCCTTTTGGATACAAATCTGTGTTTTTGCTGAACGAAATGCTGCTCAGTGATTGGTAGAAGAAATGAAACTGAGATTCAAACACTGGAGCTGACAGAGAAAGAAAAGAATAGCATTCAATATTTTTTTCCAGTTTTCCTGGTAGTTTACATTAAGCCAGGTGTGGAGGATTGGAGGAAAGAATCCGTTCAAACTACCTACATTAAGGGTTTTCAGTTATTGCTGGGGCAAGGGCAGCTCTGCTGAAGCACACACCTGGGATCCTGGCTTGCCCATGTTGTCTCTGGCAAGGGATGGAGAAATCATTCCTTGATGTGGCATTTAATCCCTCTCCGTGAGACACGGCATTGATTCTGTCACCTTGCATCCTTGCTTTTGCTTTGGGTGTGCTTTTCCTCCATTTGTGTCAACTCGACTCACCTTCTTCAGCCTGATGCAGTCGAGAGCTCCCCCTCCTGTCTCAAACCCCGGTAACCACGGGTCAGGCCCGAGGGATGGAGATGGACAGAGAGGGCCTAGGAATAGAGGAGGATGGAGTCGCATCAGCCCTGGCACTGGATTTTCAGTTGGAAAGCAGCTCTTTGGTGGGGCTCAGTGGAGTGCAAAAGCTCGCTCGATGGGAGCAGCGCGCAGGGGCTGCTCTGGCCTGGTGCGGCTTGACGGCAGCTTTAAGGCACCTCAGCTCTCGCAGCTGCGGAGTCTGCGTGTGGCACCGTCGAGGAGGAAGGCAGAGCGCTCGGGCAGATGGTCTCCCGGTGCTGCTGAGCGCGGCAGTTGAGGAGCAGATGCCGGCCGGGCTCGGCTGTCGGGGCTGCGGCGAGGAGCGGCGGCTGCAGCCGGGAGCCCGCGGGGGCCGGGCGCGCAGCGCACCTGGGAGCGGGCAGCGCCAAGCCGAGCCCCGGCGCCGGGAGGCGGAGGTGCGGGGCCCGGCCCCCTCCCCCGGTGCACGCCGTCAGGAGCAGGCGGGGAGCCGCAGACAAAGAGCCGGGGCCGCAGCCGAGCGGGCACCGGGGCCAGGAGGGGGCGGCCCGGGGGCGGGGACGCGGCGGGGGCGGGGGCCGGAGGCACCGGGGAGCCGAGCCCGGGAGCGGGGCGGCGGGGGAGGCTCGGGCTGCGCTCGCCGCGAACAAAAGGCTCCTCCTGGCCTCGGAGAGTGCCGTGGCCTGGGGCCCCGCAGCACCATGCCCCGCCAAGAGCCCGGCTGCGTCTGGGGGGTCCTCCTGACCCTCTGCAGCCTGAGCGCAGCCCAGCCCCGGGAGAGGCAGTAAGTACCCAGAGAAGGTCGCGCAGCCTGCGGCGGGCTCCCTGGAAGGGGTGATGGGGGAAGGAGAGGAAGGGATGAGCCTCCCTCCTCTCTGCGAGGGGCTCCGGGAGTGGTTGCCCCAGCTACTTAACAAAGCCTGCGAAAAGTCACGTCGAGGAGCTGAGGTCGGGGAGGCGAGCGGCGGCTGCTCCTGAGCCCAGCAGCACGTTTGTGCTCGCCGGTGCAAAAGTGCACAGCACAGAGAAAGGAGAGGGGGGAAGAAAAGAAAGTCTCCGGAGAAATACCTGCCTCTAGCTGCTCCAGCAAGCGGCTGCAAAGCTTTCTTCTGCAAACAATTCTTTAAGGAATCCGGGGTGTTGCGCAGGGGCTGCTGTTGGGTTTGGGATGGTTGAAGGTAATGATGGTTGCTCCGTAAGAGCACGTGAAGGATTCTTGTGTGGAAAGTCACATTTCCCTGCGGGGAAAGCTTTCTGGATTTTAGGAATTGAGTCCTCAGCTCCTTCTGGAGTGTTTAGGTTAACGTTGATCAAGGTTTGCTGCTTTCTTTCCTTTATCTATGGCTTATTCTAGCCCATCAACACCATGAATAGCTGCATTAATGAAGAGCCACCCACAGCCTATTTTCATTTGCTTAGTAGTAAATATCTCTTTCTACCAAGTTTTGGTGTGATCTGGCAGAGCTGTTAGTGAAATGTGCTTCAAGGATCTGTCCAGTCACTGTCAAGTTAACTGTTAAATTGCCAAGTTAAATATTTAATGTCCAAACGCTCCTCATGAAGTGATTTCAGTATCTGTGCCGATGGGTTGATGCTTCAGAAAGAGCCACAGCAGTTTAGAACAATGTGAATACATGTGCTTCACATATGGCACTGCAGTGCTGTGCTTCTCTGACAGTTTTAATCTAATCATTTCATCCTGGATGCAGATGGTACTCCCTCTGCAGCTTCTTTCTTACCAAGAATTTACAGACAAAGTAGTAACTTTTAGTTGTTATTTGTTATTGTTCTGATGAATTTTCAAACCTGGCAACCACAAGGTTTTGAATCTGTAAATACCCAGTGCAATTAAACTCAAATGCCACAGAGATCTGAACTTCCTTTGGGGGTAATGAGATCTCCATGGCAATGAGGCCTGCTGAGTGAGAAACAGGGGGCTGGAATTTGATAAAAGGTGATTTAAGGGCTGTAAATCATCATCATCTTCATCCCAGAGTGACAATGAATCATGAACTAAACCAAACTGTCTCATGGAGCTGTAAAAAGGCATGGGCTGAGAAATAGGGCTTCAAGAGTCATATGAGGAATTGCCTCATGTAAAAAATCCTTTGGGGCTGAAGAAAAAGCAGAAAGGTGTGTCATGAAGAGAATATAAATGTGTTGCTTACAGCCCAGTGCATCAAAGAGCTCAGAGTCTGTAATCCTTCGAGTTGACAAGTCCATGGCATGGTGCCATTCAGGAATGGTATAGATTCCATTCAGCAGCACAAGGACTGTAGTGCAGATGGGAGGTCGTCTGGGGTGGCTTTAAAACTCTGTATGTGCCAGCTAAAATAAGTCCTTTTTGCCCACTTTTAAACTTGGAAGATAGAATTGTTTGAACAAAAACATGTTAGAATTTGAGCCCAGTCTTGTAGTTGTAGTTTCTGAGCTCCTTCTGTAGAAATTGGAAGTTTAGATGTGGTAGGTTGATGTGAGTCTGACATCCAGAAAGTGCTGAATATCATCACTGAGAGTCTCCTCTTCTTTGTGACAAGTTAACTCTGTAAGGGGAGTGATGAAAAGTAACTGAGATAAAAATGTTAGAAGTATCTGAGTCCTTTCCAAATGAGACATTATCTACAAAACTCTATTGGAGGCTCAGGTATCTCTTTATTCTTTCCCGAACTTCAGCTTTTTTATGGTTAGTTACAGGTTTAGTGTGTTTCTACAGAGTGTATAAATGAATGTATTTATAACGTGTGCAGTAAAGGTCACTATTACTGCCTTTAAATACTGAGGGTTGTTTATGTTATGCATAGAGTGACATACAAATAAGAATCACACTCTTGTTGCTGTTCTTGACTGTCTGCTTCCAATTTTGCTTCTCAGGGGCTATTTGATTGCAGCACCTTCTGTTTTCCGCTCTGGTGTTGAGGAAGCGATAAGTGTAACCATCTTTAACTCTGTCAAGGAGACAACAGTTCAGATTCAGTTAGTGGTGAAAGGAGAAACTGTGTCACGAAGCCATGGAACAGTTCTGGGTAAGTTCCTACAATTCTGAGCTTGAGAACTAGTTTCTAAGTTGAGATGCAGTGAGAGCACATCAGAGTCTCGTGGAGAGTTGCTTTAGATGATAATGGAACTGGAACCAAATGAATTAATTCCTTATCTAGTAAAACTTCTCAGGTGGTTGTGCTACTGTGATTTTGAGATGTGTGTGATCTCAAACATCCAAGACTAATAATTTTGGAACCTCAAGACATGCAGAGACCCCAGATAACTGCTATTGAAATGTTTTACGGTGAATATCCTTTCTTTTGAAATCTGAATGAGTGACCCTGGGCAGCTGGGGAAGGGATAAAAAAATGACACCACCATCATCATCATCATTTCCTACCTTTGTTTTAAGCTGAGTGTGGGAAATGCAACCTCTCCATCTTCAGGCCTGAGTATTGCTGAAAGATGTGGTAATGTTTGAGGAATTGGATAAGTTGGATAATATTTTGTGGGGTTGTGTTTTAAAGGCAGATTCTTCTCTGTCCTGTAAGGACTGAGAGTGTTTGATTATGTCCAACTTACTACTGAATGTGTTTACATTATGGAAAATGAAACCCAGTAGCACTGTTCTTCCACTGCTCACACTGGTGTAAGCTGTAGTGTAGACAGGGCTCAGGCAATCAGGCTTTTTAACCATCATGTTTTAAGCCTTTTCTGTGTAAAAACTGGGAGTTACATAAAAGCCATTTCCTTTCTTGGAACAGATTGTATCTGGTTTCATCCTCCCCTTGTCTTTGAAACTGGCTGACACTTGTTGAGTAATTCAAAGGGGGTGATGCTTCCACATGTGGACAACCTGTGCTAGAGAGAAATCTTAGATATGGCTGTATCCAGCCATCAAAATAAATTCTGTGACTGTTTGTTTTGAGAATTATCCTACTCCAAAAAGAGAACATGTCCTTTTTACAGCAAAATACTTCAATGAGTACAGGATGCTCTGTGCTGGAACCTCAGCCTTGATGGTACTCTAACCATAAAGCACTTTGTAGTTTACCTTGTACAAAAGCTGTGAATAAATGTGGACATAGTTTAATTTAGAGAACTGTGCTGGGCCCAACTTGCTCACCCTGGAGATAGTTTTGCACAATGCAAGAAAATTACTTCAGGTGAAATCATACTGAAGGGGTGTTGCAGTCAGCAGCTCCGTGATGTGGGAGTTTCATTCAACTACAAATGTCTAAAAGGGTAGTACCTGAGCTTGGCAAGAATAACACACTCTCTCTCTCTCTTTTTAGATAAAGGAACAATTAAGCTGAAGGTGAGTATCAATTATTTTAAGATGGTTTTGGTGAAAACATGAGGGACTTGCTTTCAACCACAGCAGGTATTGCTCCCTGAGCAACTGCAGCACAAATGCCACATTCTGGTGTACACACCAAAGAGGAAGCAACCTTCACAAGAGTAAGAATGGAGACAGAAAAGAACAAAGCTTAATCCATCACAGCTCATCTGTCAGGTCCTTACACCATTAAAGAAAATGTGTACAAGAGGTTTATGACAAGGTATTATTTTGGGGGGGGGGGGAGAATAAAGTTATTAAATAGTTAAATTATTAAAGAACACACGCACTATTCATGCACAAGTGATATTATTTCAGTCTGCTTAGCATATCCCAAGGAGTGGACAGCTGCCCCAGGATCTATCCTCTTCTCACTTTCCTTCTATTTCCATGCCATCCTTTCTTCCCTGTTAAAGTAGCACAAGCATTCATACATTCATACAGCCACAAAGCAAACTGAACTGGGAAAAATGTCCAAATGAAAGTTCCTTGTTTCCCCAGGTTAGTTTACACCCAGATCATTTCCCTGGCTGAATTCACCACTTGGCTACACAAACATTTATTCATCCTCCCACGTAAATCCTCCTACAAAGCTACAAAAGCAGCTTGAGGTAGAAACAGAATTTGATCAGTTCTTAAATCAGCTGTGACAGCTTAGAGAAGCCATAACTATGACAGAAGGAGCAGTCCATAGATGCAAGTAGGAAGACAGTTCTGACACTGAGATCCACACTTTGGTTTGTTTCATAGAATGGTAGGGGTTGGAAGGCACCTTTAGAGATCATCTAGTCATCACCTAGTTTCCCCCAGCTGACCACTTTTCATGAAAGGTACAAGTCAGGAACAGTATTTGCCCCCACACAGCTTCAAGGAAACAGCGTCTACAGATGACCAGTGCAAATACTGCTGTCAGCTCCTCCTAACCCTATACACTGTAGTGATTTTTCGAACTTGCATAATTTACCCAGACAAGAGACTGATAATCTCACTTGTGTAAGCCACATCCTTGCTGTAGGAAGCTTCAAACATGTTTTTTAGCTTCAATTTTAGGCAACAACGTAAATGCAGTCTTACTGCAGCTGCTTTTCAGTTCAGTTAACAAGATACCAAACCACTCAATTCACAAGCCATTACGCCTTTCACATCTACTTTTTCCTCACTGGGTTTCAGGAGCCTCATTCATGAGTCTCCAATAGTAACCCTTTCTCATTGCTTTTTCCTCCTTTCATCCTTGATGTAGGCCAGCAATCTAACTTCAACCTAACATCAACCTCACGGAAGTCAACTTCCTCTTCACCACCAAGTTAAAAGCCTCCAGACTTAGTAACATTCTATGCCTTTATGGGTGATTTTTGTCTCAGCTGCAATTTGGTGCACTCACATCACCAGGACTAGGTTTGCTTATATTGCTTTAGCTCACCAGTTTATTAGCTTATCAATGGATAGTCAAAGGAAAATGAAGTACCTCCTTTGTTTTAACAGTTTGTAAAGTTGCATACCCAGAATATCAGTTGCATTTTTTTTTTCAAGAACAAAATGCTCTAATTATACACCTACATGCCAGATATTAAAAAAAGATGCAGAGAAATGCCAATGAAGTTGCTTTTTGCTACTGAACAACTGCACAGGAACTTGCATAAGGCCACAGAGAGCAATCATTTAAAATTAAAATCAGTAGAGTTGGAAGTATTTAGCTGCCACTTCCACTGCAAGTAATGAATCACTTCACAGAAACATATGACATAGTTCTGCCTCATGAACAGCCTCAGAGTAGAAAGCTGTGCTTTAAGGGAACTCTGAATAGTTAGATTACAGACAATACTACTATGCAAGCTGGACCATTTTTACCGGCTACTCATCAAGAGGAAGGCTGAGCAAGCCACAGACAGCAAGTCAAACCACAGCACTTCTCTGGTCAAGCTGTATGATCCCTCTGACAATGATTGGGTTTTTTTTCCCTTGTTAAATTTCCTTCTTCATTCACCAAGGAGAGCTTATTGCAATAACTGTCATACAAAGGGTGGAACAGTGCGCTCAATGTCCTTCGTCCATTTCCTTTAACTATCAGTGACCAGTAGCCAGCAAGTCTGAAGTATCTTGAAGTAATTATGCAAGTGTAAGCATTCCTAATCTTTAGAAGCTCAAACACCTTAATGTACAGCAGAATCTACAGTAGACTGCTGCTCATGGGGAAGAATGAATCTGAAGCACAGAGGGAAAAAAAACAAACCCAAACCAGTGACCATTTTCTTCTCAAGTCTGTGAGCCGGTTCAAGGAAGACAGCCTTGTGCAGACTTCCTTTTTTCCCCCTCAGCAACTAGTTTCAGAAACACTGTCTTGTATGATAGAGGAAGTCCCCTCAGCGAGCATTTTTGCCAAAAGAGCACCCTATAAAATATGGCACCAACTTTTTGCCTGTATAGAAGAGCTGAACCTAGGTATTGACCTCTGACTTTACTCGTATACACTTCTTAACCTCACCTTGTGTCAGCTGCCAAGGTGTCTCTGGTACATTGCTCAAGACTCCTGTATTACACTTTCCAGAGAACACAGATGGCCTCTTCTCTATCAGTAAAAAACCCAGGCCAGTTACAGTAAGCAGCAATGGCAGTAGCTGGTATAATGTCTGCTCAGGTGAGTATAACTGAAAAACAAGAAAGAGAAAGACCCCTGAACCTTAAGAGGGCAGATTTCTGACAAAGTAACATGCAGACATCAACCTTAATGTATTTATGCTACATATAGACTTCTAGATTATGCAGTCATCATACAACTTGATGGAAGCTGAAGCAGGCACCCATCACTCTATAGCAACGATATGGAAGATTACAGTAGAAGTAACTTGCTGAAACATGATTTCAGCATAGAGTCACATCAGTAGTAAACAGTCAGTTGGCATAACACTGCCCTTTTTTTTAATCACATAGCAAATCCAGACAGTATTTCCTTGCTTTCAACAGCATCAAGATTTGAGACTGCTCTTGCAAACAATGACTTCAAACAGATAGGCTACTTTGAATTATTTAATACTGATTATGAGGCTTTCAATACTCATTATGAGGCTTTAAGAAGAAAAAAAACTCTACATTCTCTAAGTCACTTAAGGAAAAGTATCACTCAATTAATGTTGATTCCTTTCAACCAATTCTGCTTTTGTTAGCCAGTTTATTTACCTGAAAATGCACTACATGAGTCCCAGAAAAAAATAACATGATACTTAAATTCTTCTGTCTGAGAATACCTAGTCATCACAGAGCTTTGAGGGAAACCTGCTGGTCTCCAACTACTTGTTATTTTACTATAAAGGACATAAAATATGATCATAATACTGCTCTAAGAGACAGATCTCTGACTTCATACTAAACAATATTCCAAGTGACAAATTAGAACATAAAAGCAAAAGAGCACACATTGACCAGATCCTAAGTGGGTTACCTAATGAATTCTGGTAATAAGGACTGTATCGTCAAGCAACTGAGGATTAAATCCTAGTGAGGCTGGATTCCTGACCAAGTAAACATTTTCATGATGGTTCTCAAGGAAATAAAATAGTCACTAATAAAAAAATATATCACAGAGAGATTAACAAGGCAGCAAGCAATAAAAAGCCAGATAAACTCTATAGCTTGTTAGTAGAGGAGCAAGAAAACAAATGCTGAACAAATTTCAGCTCAGTTCATAGATCTGTAACACGGAATTTATCCAAGAAACAGCCCATACCACAGGGATGGCAGCTGTCGCAAATAGGTTCGAAAACCACAGCAAGTAATTATTTTAAAATGGCATTCTAATACAACACTACAAGCATGACAGTGAACCTTATTCCCAGAAAAACATCACATGAGTATTAGGTTAGGTGGCCACATTATCCTTGTACTCAAAAGGTATGTGACCAATCTAGAATATATCCAAAACTCACTGAAGTAGCTGAGTAAGAATGGCAACAATAACTACAAAATCTGATAGAAAATACTCCCCAACAGCAAAATACTCTAGAAGCTTTGTCTATTAGAAACACACAGAGGAGACTGCTATCAGTTTAAGTCCTTGCACGGAGGACTAGAGTTTAGCAACCATCAGCAGTCTGGAGGAACAAGCCACTGCTGGAATTCAAAGCTAAAAACATTCAAGCTAGTGTAAAACATAAACATCACCAGAAAGCTACCCTACACTGCGAAAAGTTAAATGGCACTGAAGATGAGACGTCATTGCTAAGGTCCTGTTTAGAAAATTAGCCAGTCCCCAATTACAGATGAACATCTTCATTAGAACAGTTAATTAGGTACCGTAACACTCTCTTGTTTACGTTGAGTGGTCTGAACAGATGATTAGAAGGATTCCTTCTAATTGTATTATCTCTAATTACTTAGCATTTTTTTAAGCAATTGAAATATCTATTTGATGCCATTTGGCTCATCAAGGAAGCACAAGCCTGAATTCAGGTGCAGAGAAGGCTGGAAGCAAAAGGAGAAATACTGGAGTAGAAGGGAATAATGAAACCATACTGGTCAGCAGGTGAAACAGCAACCTCAGGAACACAGCAGCACAACCACCACTGTTGAATTCTTTCTGTAGATGGAAATTCTGCAAAGCTATCTCAATTTTTTCAGTACCTTTTTTATAAGAAGCTCCTTTCCAACGCATGGGAAAACCCAAAGATGTGTATAGTAAAGAATTTCATAAGTGGGAGGCAGAAGCTGGCATTTGCTGCACATCAACTAATTTTAGACTTCACATTCAGACTCCTTCCTGTTTCCCTTCAAATATTTTACTTGTCACAAGCCCTTAACAGCACATAAAATTTACTAAGGACATTCATCAGCATCCACAAAACACAGCAAAGCATTATTTCTCACCATAGTACTGTTTCACAGATGCAAGCAGAGTTAGGTAAGCCAGGGAAAACAAACAAAAAAAAGTCAGAAAAAGTTGAGACATGCAAAGCCTTTGATGGTAACCTTTTATCCAAAACATTAGATTATCAGTTCTGTGGGCAGGAGTGGAGCAGCAGCTGCACAGCATTAGTGAGTCAAAGGATAGAGTGATATATGATTTGCACCCTTGAGACAGTGGTTTCTTTGTGCCAGTATAACATACACAATTTAACATGACTTATTTCAAGTGAGACTGAAGACAAGTAAATCTGAAATAGTGCCAGGTATAAGGTAACAGTTACAGTCCACCTTTACCCAACTATCCCAGAAGGATAATTCCAACAAGTCAAGAAAAATGGAAGCAAAACCAACCAACCTAAAAACCTCTTTTCAGGATTTTGTTACTTTTCCCTACTCTATCCTTTGCAAACAGCACTAACAAAATGAGCTGGCAAGGCAATGGCCTAATGCCACATTTATTTTTATGTTACCTATCAATTCGTATTTGCATTTGCTTGGAAAAAACAAAAATCTACTGGTCCTACAAAAAATAATCTAAATGATTGTGGGGATGAACTCTTTAGTCCATCACTGGAGGAAGGATTACACTTGCCACTTAAATCACCGAGCCGGGCAACACTTCACGTAACTACTTCAGTACTCTGCAGAAGAAATGCAGTAGGTTACATAATTTATCATGAATCTGGAATTTTACTTTTTGCTGCTGTTAATAGAAATAGAAAGCCAAATATTTCAATTCTACATGGTAATTTGGATGGTATTTTCTAAGTGTGTTCAAGTCTCCATTAAACCAATTACTTTCTTATTACATTAAAGCCAACGTTGTCCACTTAATAATGCAGTAATGTACTAGAAGAGGACTTTGCCCCAATCAGCTCAGGATATCTGTTTAGTTTAAATAAGGCCATAATTTGAAGTCACATATTTAGTCAATGAATCATAGTGAAGCTAAAAAAGGAAAGCTACCATTACAGCAAAATGGTTGAGGATGAACTTTACAATATTCCAGTTCTTCACATTTTCACATGTATTTACAGTGCTGTGTTCCTCAAGATGTAAGATTCAAGCTTCTCACATTGCTCATGAAGTAATTTTCAACGTAAAAGTAAAAACACGAGTATTTGATCTCTAATATTATTAAATATCAGAAAAATCAATGACTACCCAGAAAAGAGACACCTCAGTCTGCTTAAATGGAAAGCATTTTGCAATTTCAAAACTAATCAGCTGTTATCTGTCCTTGATTTCCAAAGCAAGGAATTTCCTGCCAAATGGCTACTGGAGGCACCCTAAAGTTTCCACAATTAACTGTGCATTACAAGAAAGGCAAATGCCTCAACCCTTGCCTTACATCATAAGGATGTACAGTTGCTGTTAGTTGAGCATAATGAATTTTAACTCTTTCTTTTCCCAGTATTCCAGACACTTGTACATTCGTATATAACCTGAAAATTGCCTGGCATTCTACTAACACATCATTATTTTTCTTGCTCATCAAAATTTTATTGAGCTAAACAAGTTTAGATCCTTAGTTTTCTTCAAGTAGAAGCTCTTGGCCTTTTCTACTCCAAAAGCAGTAGCTCTGAATGAAGCATGCAAATTTACAATACATTTCTTATTACTCTTGGTAATCAATCCTGCCAAAGAAGTTACTGCCACAGATGCCTAACAAAGGAGAAACTGCACTGCAACGCAAGTAATGCAACATAATACAGGAAAAAGTCAAATAAATTACCTTCCTTACAACATTTCCTTCTCAGTTACCTTCTCTCTGCTCTCCTGTAACCCTTGACACCCTGATCTCAATCTATGCCCTCAAAGCACCTAAAGATGCAGAGGTCTGCTTCCTCTTAATGATTCAAATGCAGTTTAACCTCAAGACAAAGACACCTTATCAGGCTTACAGTGACACTAAAGGCCTGTGAAACTTTACTACCTTACAAAAAACGTGTTGTGTCAGAGTTACAGACACACACTTCAGTATGATTCAGAGGAAACTGAAATGTGGCCTTGTTGAGAAAACGGGGAAAGAAGGCAAAACAACCAAGAGTGTTAGAGGGAAATAACATAAGCCAAAAGAACCCTGGAGGCTATTCTACCACCTTTTGCAGTTTTCTTTATTTTATCCTTAATGGCATTACAGCTGTCAACAAAGGAAGTAAAAAATTTCTCTGGTCCAAAACTGCATTTCCTCTGATAAGAAATTTTCTTAAGAAACTTGAGGTTTAACTACTTTTTTTCCTTCCGATTCATACAAAAGAGGTTCATCAGCAGAATGTACACACAACAAAAATACCTTTAAACCCACTTTTATTGTTAAACATTGTTGGTCATTAAAGGAAATGCATCTTTTTCTAGGCTCTGCATTGAGTTTCGCTTGGTAATCGGATACAAGCACCACAATAAAGCCTAGATAAAAGCAACTTGGCAAGTCACACTGAAGTCATGTGATACATCAAGAAAACATGATATACTAGAGACAAAAATCTCTGAATTTTCCTTTTCTGAAATAAAGGCACTCCTACACTGTTCAGAAGGCAGGTTACCCACTAAAACAGCCATCCACTGAGAAAAACACTTAGCAGCATCTCACACTTCTCAATATTAAAATAAGCAGGTCTCACTTCTTAGAAATTTGATTAATAAACAGTCTTCAAAACAGAACAAAGTACAAAAATCCAAATGTAACAAAAAAAAGAGTAGCAAACCACAAACTTTTTGTGGAATCCTAATTTTTCACTCTTTCTGTGACTGTTGAGAAAGCTCATACTGTTGCATCTTTTAGGACTTTTTCCTTTTTAAATGCCTGAGATATGTGAATCATGGTATTGGACCATCTAGCTAAGGAAAGACCATGTTAGACTAAGTGATACTCAGCTACGTGCATATGAGTCAAACAATCGTATACAGGATTATTCAAGAGGTCTAATGTTTGAATCATCATTTGTCAGAAAACCCAGACTGCACTAAGCATTACTTTCTAGGTAAACCTCATTTAGATTTATCATCAGCTGCATTTAGTCTTCCTAAATTATTCAGTTCTGTAAGTGTTTTAGGTTCCACAGAAAACCAGAAACAGATGAGTCTTCCCACTCTGACTAGATTATCCATTGGCACAGACAGGTGCCCAGTCACTGCAGAAACTACAACATTCAACTACTGAAAAAGCTTTTCATTGAGAAAAACATTCAAGCCAAACCTTGCATAACCCAAACTGTACAGCTGTATAAAACTAGTTCCAGTTACTGCAGCAACTCCTGAGTTCCATGGTAGTAAGTAAACACTAATGATTAAGGAAATGGCCTTAGATACATCCTCCTGAAAAGCACAGACAATGTTACTGGACTTTATGTAGAGTAGATAGAGAATCTCACTGTGAGTTCAAAGACAAGAAGAGATCAAGAACAACTCTTTTTCTAAAAGACACACAATGAATCTTGAAGCTGCTATGAACTGAAGTTCCCCATGTTGCTTTCCCTACAATAAATGGATTTGTTCCTGACAAGACTCTGAGTTAAAAACACTAAAGACTTACTAAAATGGGATGGGTGTGACTCTAATGTACTAAAACAGAACACAGGGTTACCTCACTCTGTTACTTCAGGGCAAGTACTTCAGCCATGTATTCCAGCTAAGAAACTTGAAATCAGAGAGCATCTAATTACCCATGACAAACTCTTATTTGCAAACAGGGAGGTAGATAAACTGATACCAGTCCACCTCTAGGAGTAACGTGGGAGGATGCTGATGACATCTTGGAAAGGATAATTGCATTTGCAGGAGGTCTGAGATCATCTCCAGCCCTTTGCTACACTGCCACACATTTCCAGAAGGTGAAATCAAGGAATACTGAACTTATCTGCATCCAAAGCACTTCTGACTTTTCAGAAAGAGAACTTGCAAATAAAACTCGGTAAAAATTTTGCCAAAATACTCATGGAGTAACAGAAAACAAACAAAATGATACTGGGAAGTCATCTTGCATTAGGGATCACACATACTTGTATCAACCACACGGTAACAACCGTAATGAATCAGGATAATGTTCTGCTGCTTTTAGTCTATAAACATGCAACAACGACATATTCCCAGATTACAGAAGTTTTACTTTGCAAAGATTGCTAACTCAAACTTACCTAAAAACCATATCACTAGCAAGATACAAACATCTAGAGGCATACAACATGACAGGCAATGACAGTCACCATAATAAAGCACAACCTCAACACAGCAGCAGCACTGACACCAAGAGTTGCCCAAAAATAAAACAAAGAAACAAAAGAATCCAGAAAGTTTTAACGGGTTCTTTCTGGAAGACACTGGGATATTTGTATGAAAGCTTACAGGCTGTTCGTACCAAGAGTTAAAGACATCATGCGAAAAAGCAGAACGCTGCATAGTCGAGAGATCAGGAAACAGGAGACAGAAATTAGCGTCTTGCCCTGATCAATGGGCAGATTTTCCCTTGCACGTCTCCCGAGAGACCGAAGACGCAGCCGGGCAGCGAGGCACGTCCCTTCCCTAAGGCACGGCCGGCTCTTCGGGTACATCAGACGCAAAACAAGAGAGCAGCAACACATCTGCCATCGCGTCGGTTACCAGCCCACACAACTTCAGTCTGCTGCTCCCGGGCACCGCTCCGCTCCAGCACCCACCGCCTCAAGGGGGGACTCCCAGAACTGCTCCCGGGCTCCAGACCCCTGAGGGAATTGCTGGAGCTCCACGATTTCTTCCCGCCCGTCTCCCGCCTCCCCCCCGCCCCGAGAACTCCCGCACCTGCCTCACAGCGCCCCACCACACGGGCCTCGGGGGACAGCACCGCTGTGATGGCACCCCGTCCGTCAGGAGCGCCACCGGCACCACGCCGGCTACAGAGACGAAAGAGAAAGAAGGGAATGAAGGGAAGAAGGAACCTGGATGCCCAGGGGCGCGCTCCGCCTCTGTTTTACCTCAGCCGCCGTGTCAAACGGTAGCGACTAACGCCGCCGCCCGCCACAGGCCCCGCTCGCCACTTCCGGGTACAGGGAGGCAGGGCGGCGCCCATTCAGCGCCTCGAGCGCACTGCGCATGCGCGCAGCCCCGCGCCAGGCCGGGAGGCGCAAAGCACCGCCTGGAGCTGCGGGAGGAGGCGCCGGGCTCGCCCCGGCCCGGCCCGACCTGCGCCCCCGCCTGTGGCTCCCTGCGCGGCTCGGGAAAGGGTGATGTCGGGAGCCGGGGGCTGGGCCCTGCGGCGGGAAGAGGGAGTGGCCAGGTTCCTGTCAAAACCAAACTACACCGGTGCCGTTCCTGGCCGGGAGCGTCGCCTCCTGGCACCGTGAGGGCTCCCGCTGCAGAGGCGGTGGTGTCGCTGCCGCTTTTCCAGCGATTCCGTAGCTCAGTGGGGCGGCGCAGAAATTCCCTCCCGTAGCGTTCTTGCCGTTCGTCAGCTGAGTCTGCAGAGCATGGCCACCTCCCGCCCAAGACCTGAGGCGAAACCGGCGAGGTCAGTCACGTTTAGGCGTTGTCAGCCCGTCGCTTCGCGCTTTGCCCTGGCGCCGAGGGGAGCGTGGCGGGGCTGTGCCGGGGCGGGAGGGCTCCGTGCCCGGGCCGTGACCCTGCGGCCCGGCCGGGCTCGTGTCCCTGCTCCGCGCCGCCAGGGGGCGCGCGGGGGCCGGCGCTGCGCGCGCGGCGGTTCGAACGCGATGGCGGCCGAGGCGGCGGCGTGAGAGCGGGGTAGCGGCCCGCCGGCCGGCTCCTCGCTCCCCGTCTGCGCCCGCTGTCGTCTACTGCTTTGTGTTTGCAGGATGTCCGGGCAGGCCCCCAACCGCAGCGCCAGGGGGGCGAGCGGACGAGTGTCCGAGACGGAGCCGAAAGGTACCTGGGCGGAATGGCGAGCGCGGTCCGCCTGAGGGGCGAGGCGGGGCGGCGGGCCCGGCTGAGCTCTCGCCGCTTCTTCCTCAGGAGGACGGGTCGTGAAGTCGCGCTATCTGCAGTGCTTTCAGAAGGACGGCGAGAAGGTAGTTGGACGACTCTCGGGGGCGCTCCGCGGGGTCAGAAATGGTGCGAGGGGCGGCTGGGGCGTGTGGCAGCGAGACCGAAGCGATACCAGCACCCGCCGCGGTTCGGAGCGAGTCGTGGTGTAGCGCTGGATGCAGTCTGGGATGGCAGCTCGAGGTGACTTGCGAAGCAACAAGACGAGCTGGGCCTGTAGTTGTTTATTGTCAGCGTTCAAGTCGGAGTGAATATAGATTGCCGGTGACAATGATATTCAGTCTTACTCATTTCTTGATTGTCAGGGTAATTCAGTACATTCTTTTTCGACATCCACTGCTAAAACATCCGCTGCCACTAAACCCAGATCAGTGCCTCGGAAACGTGGCGCTTCGGCTGGTAGGTATTACCAGAATTTAAGAGCTCTTCTTTTGTGTATTTATTTCCAGCCCTTAAGAACTTGATGGTACCCTGAAGAACTCTAAAATGCTGCTACAAGATGATCTTTTGTTTTACTCGCATCTGGATACAGAGGGAATTAATAAATGATGTGGGATTAAGAGGTGTAAACTCAAGTGCATTGAAGTCTCCTTTGAATCTTCTGATAGAAAGTTAATGTTCTGATAGGAGACTGTTTTGTGATGAAGTCTTTGGGTTGTCTAACCTTATTTCTTGCCTCCTGCACAAGACTTTGAACTCTGCTTTCACTGTGCCCTCACAGTTACCCAGCTTTTCTATTTAATCTTTTCAGTAAACCAAGAGTAAATGACTGAGAATCTCTGGCTGCAGGACAGTCCATTTTTGTTTCTTTTGCAAGAGTCACAAAAGAATTTTCTAACAAAACTTTTCTCCAGGTGACTTGAAAATCCTGAGTTAATAACATTATTCTCTGTTGTTGAGCTGTGAAATGTTTCAGAGGATAACATTCTGAGCCACCTTATCTTGAGATAAGTCAGGGAGGAAGCAAATGAGAGAGAGAGAGACAAAATATGTAGAAGCTTGTGTAAGGTGCCCAAATATTAGTGAAAGCACACAGAATTGTGACTTTGTGCAGAATCTACTCTAATTCTTTTAGTCTGACAACAGCTTCTTTCTTCAGGTCGTGTCCCTGGCTCATTAAACCAAAGCAGTTTTGAGAAAGGTGACTTGCAATCCACTTTATTAGATGAAGATAAAAGTAGTCGACCAGAGCTTGATCTTTCACCTGTTACTGGTAAGCTTCCACTCATACTCAGGTTCCAGGTTTATTATTTTTCATGTCTGTGCCATGACTTGATGATAAGTAACCTTCTGTTCTTCTAGATTCATGAAAGGACTTCTGAAGGGAAGTTGAATGTTGTTGCAAGTGTCCTTAAGCAGAGCTATTAAGACCTTTGGAGTTTAATTTTAATCATCTGTTTTATTTAATCGTCTGGGTGCTCGGTTCTTTTTGTTTAGCATTGAGTTTTCAAGAACAAAGTGCTCTCCATTCTTTGTTCCTGTGACAGATGAGTGTCAGATTATCAGCCCTTTGGCCAGTTGTTTCCCTGGGATCTGTAACTGTCACTTGCAGCTTAATGCTCCCACGATGCACATCTCGTGTCATCAGACTCAGAAGCAGAGCACACATAATAATCTTGAAGTTGTCTTTGCATGTGAAGGACCTGATGGTGTGTTGTTCCACCCTGTATACTTTGGTAGAAGAGGGCAATAACTTTTCTGTTGCAACACAGATAAAAGTGCTTGTGAAGAGACTCATCATTCAAAACCTGTTTGCAAAGGAGCTACTGGGACACGTAAAAGCCGAGCAAAAAAGGTGAGTCTCACTGCTTTCATGTGTGTCTTTTGAAATGTGTGAAATGAAGGTTCTCTGTTTATCTTTAATCTCCATAACAACTTTGGGGTCCTGGAATCAGCTGAAGCCCTCTGGAAGAAGTCAGAGGCTATGTCTGTTGTGTTGCTGGTGATGTTCTTGTTTATCAGATGTCTTAACACTGACTGAAGTTTTGCTTCCATTCCCTGTGGTAAAGAACCTGCTCCACTTGTAGCATCTCCTCAAGTGTATTCTTCTTGTGTTTCTGTCCTACTTGTTAATTAGATCAGATCTTTCAATATTTTCTGACCTTTTTACTCAGAAAACCAACATTGATTCAACCTGACTCAAAGTGCAGATCTTGTTCAACCTAGCACTGAAAAAATGTGCTGAGAATGTTACAGAAAAGGGTGAAGCACAGAGGTGTATTGAATGTGCATTGTTTAATAACCCAGCCTTCTTTGGAGCAGACTGTTGTTGATGACTCGATGATGATTCTGGGCACAAATGGAACTTTCAGTGATTTGTTTGAACATTAGAAGAATAATTGTTGAAATACCAAATTTGCTCTAGTATGTTCTTTTCTTTCTAGAAGGGAAATGATGATGTTGTGATTGAAGAGCTGGAGTCTCTGACACTGCTTTTAACTTACCTAAGAATAAAGGTGAGAGTCAGTCAAGTATTTGGTATTTCAGACGGAAGAACTTGATATTGAGGAACTGTTTAATGCCTTGTCTATGCTTTCTGACCTGTAACAGTTAGATTTTTGTGACTTTCTATGTTTATGCTTGTAAAACCATTTTCCTTGCTTTGAAAACTCTCTTAGAGTGAATGCAGTGCCAGTTTATGAAGCTGGGTCTTGTTCTTCACAAAGCAGGGGTATGCAGAAGTCTTGAGAAGACTGAAGGAGAGCGTTTGGTTGGGTTCATGGTTGTAGCAATGACTTTTTGCTCTTTGTTCACTCAGTGCTTTTTATGTCTGGTTTTCCTTTACAAAAATCATTTGGGAGGTTGAGGGAAGATGATGGAGGGGGCACTAACTATAATGTCCTGTGCTTATTGCATGAGGTCTTTGCTTCCTTAACTGCAGCTCTTTGATCTGGTCTGGTCCTTACACTTGTTTATTCAGAGTAACTTAGACTAGTGTTACTTGAGTTAATATTTTGTGTGTGTGTGTGTAATAGGCAGAAAAAAATCTTGCTGAGCTGGAGAAAAAAACAGAAGAGAACTTGTTAAGGTTATGTGAAGAAAAGGAGAGACAGCAGGAGAAGCTCTGGGAGCTGAAGCGTGAAATTCTACTCAAAGAGAGAGAGCAGAGACTAGAGGAAGCATTAGACAAACAGGTAGGCTTTATTACAGTCTGGACCTCTTCTCTATTGAAACAAGCTCACTTAGGAAGTAGTCCTTTATCCAGAGAAGATTCTTCTGCTTCTCTTGTCTCCTGGGACGTGGTTTTATGCATCTTAAAATAAAGATTGACTTCTTGTAGCACGAAATGTTTCCTAGTAACCTAAACACAGACCTTTTGTCACTTTCTTGGTTGTGTCGTGTACATAGGCAAGGAGAAGTTAGAGCTGCAAGGGGCAGCAGTAGTGCACTGATCACCAGAGTACTTTACAAGCTCTGCAAGTGTCTTAAGCCATGTGAACACCCTGCTGCTGGGCAATGACAGTTATAGCTAGAGCTTGAGATGTTGACCTTTAGATGAGAGGTGGACATCTGTACTTTGATTTATTTTTATACATCAGCGATAGTTGTGGCCTGATTGTAAGAAGGCAAGTTTCTAATTAAGTTCTTGGTAACAGGTGATCTTAGAAGCTAAGTCTTCCCCTCTTTGTCAGTGTTTTGTTAGTTCTGTTGCATCACATTAAAAGGTAGTTCTTTGGGAATAACAAATGTTCAGAACTGATCTTAGGTTTGCTTTTAATAAATATGCATTGCAAAAATTCAACAAGACTTCAGTGTTCTGATGAATACACTCTTAACTGTAGTGTCATGTATAGTACACTTCACCTGATCTATTGCTAATAGCTCTCAACAGCAGTAACAAGGAAATTGGTTTTGACATAGACATTTTGGGGTGGTAGAGGAAAATCTAGTAAGCAGCATTAGAGGAGTATCCTACCACAAACTTCTCAAATTCTTCTGTAAATGAGCATTTCAGAGCGGTACTTGGAGTTTTTTATAAACTATTTGTGCCTCTCTTTCAGATGGATGTACTTTCCCCCCTTGTTGCTGTTTGTGAACAGTTTAAGGAGCAATATAAAAACTTTGCTACTTCGCTGGATGCCGCTAGACATAAATTACCCATCAGGAATATTCACATAGAAGGAGATGCACAAACATACCTTGGTATGGCAATTGGATTCATCAAACTTCTTATAAAAAATAGCGATTTTGTGATATGCTAGCTTTTTGTGGTATGCTGGCTCTCTGGCCACTGCAGGAATTTATGTGCTCTTACAGCTTGTATGGACACTGGGCTGCAGCAGTAGTCACATGTTTTGCTGTGAGTAATTTTTGTCTCTGTTTAACCACTAAACCACACCTGAACAAGGTTTTTATCTTGCAGCAGGAAAAACTGTCTAAACTGGGGCAGCTTTCATGCAGAAAATTGCTAAAGAAAGTGTGTGTTTTACCTATTTGTGGCATTCCTCTTCCTTTCTAGTTCCTAATGAGTGAGCAAGTTATAGAGTTACAAACATACTGTGATCTCTTTTTGTTTCTGTGTTTGAGAGATAAAGTCACGTGGGTAGACGTGCTCACATTTCCTGTACAACTAGAGTTTAAATGTGCCCTGGGATATCTTGAGCCAGAGAGTGCTTGTTTGATAAATGAGTACTTGTGTTCTGTATTGAAGTCTGGACAAAAAAGATATCTTTAAACTGCTGATCTGCTAGTAATGAGATTCTTAAACCATCTACAACGATCTTGCTTACACTTTAAAACAAATGGAGGAGATTTATTGAAGAACTTGGTTTTTTTGTAAGGAAGATTGAAAGAAATACTTATTTTTGGTTGGTGAATGCTGAAGGAAAGGACTGGATCAGTTCCATTTTGGGATTATATGCAAAAAGCAATGTATGTAAGTGGCCAGGGAAATTTGGATGTATAAAATATGCTTTTCTCTTGCATTTGTCATGTGAAAGTCTTTTACATATTCTAAATGAAAATTTGATTAGCAATTTTATTAGGCTGCTCGTAGAATCGCTGTACAGTGGGGGTTGGAAGGGACTTTTAGAGCTCATCCAGTCCAGCCCCCCTGCCAAAGCAGCTCCCACCTAGATCAGGTCACACAGGAACGTGTCCAGGTGGGTTTGGAAACATCCCAAGAAGGAGCCTCCACAGCCTCCCTGGGCAGCCTGGGCCAGGGCTCCCTCACTGAAACACTGAAACAGTTTTTCCTCAAGTGGAACTGTTTGTGTTCCAGATTCTTTCCATCACCCCTTGTCCTGTCACTGGAGACAACAGAAAAAAAAGTGTTGCCCCAACCTCCTGACACCCAGCAGTTAGATACTTGTCAATATGAATGAGCTCCCCCCTCAGTCTCCTCTTCTCCAGACTGAACAGCCCCAGATCCCACAGCCTTTCCTCAGAAGGAAGATGCTCCAGTCCCCTCAGCATCTTGCTGGGCTCTCTCCAGCAGTTCTCTTTCCCGCTTGAGCTGGGGAGCCCAGAACTGGGCACTGGACTGCAGATGAGGCCTCCCCAGCACAGAGTAGAGGGGCAGCAGAACCTCCCTTGACCTGCTGCCCACACTGTTCCTGATGCCCCAGGATGCCATTGGCTTTCTTGGCCACGAGCTCACATTGCTGCTCACGTTTAATTTGCTGTCAACCTGGACTCCCAGGTCTCTCTCCTGGAGCTGCTCTCCAGCAGGTCTGTCCCCTGGTTTTGCTGCTGTTAGTCTCCATAGCTAAAAATAACTTAGCTTTCCCAGTTTTCTCTTGGGGTGATTGTGAAAGCTGAACAAACAGTAGCTTTCATTACCTAGTTCACTTGTTTCTGTGGATATTTGGCTGTTAAGTAATCTTGTATGAGTTGATGCCACTGCCTGTATTTTTGAATGAGATCTTTACCATCTGATATTGTAGATGGCCTGCAGAAGGAGTTAACTGTCACACAGGAACTTCTGGCAGAAATTATGCCACGCTACTCAGAAGAAAGCACACAAGTGTTTGGGGTACTGAAAGACCTTAAAGAAGTCTCTCAGAAACTGGATCAAGAGATTCAAAGGTATTTACAGCGAATCAGGTGAAAAGACTTATTGGCTAAATGTTGGGAGGAAAATCCATAGTTTTGCCAGACCGTGTGTAGAATGTGTCTTGGAAGAGGATTAACTGAGGGAACAACACCGAGTTTAGTTCTGTCTGTAGTGGGCATCTGTATTTCCATCCCTACCCTACCTACTGTCAAAGGAAAGACGTTTGGACTTTTCATTTTGTTTGTTTCTTCTAATTGGCCAAGTTTTGTGTGCCATTCCCTGACACTTCCACTGAGAATTTCAATGGCCAAGAATAGCCCTGGGAAAGTGCAAGTATATAGGAGATGAGAACTGCAGGAGACAGAAAGGCAAACTGGAAGCAGTGTGTCTTAAATAATAACCATGGAAATGTATCACCCTTTAGAAGTGACAGGGTGCACAGAAAAGGTTTTTTCCTTAAGTATTGAGTCAACAAATACAAAGTATCACTGAGAGCAGGAGGAAGAGATGAAGCATGATCTATTTCCTTTCCTCCCTTCCTTCATTTCGCTATAATAGATGACAGGTAAAAACTTTGAAGATTAATAGACCATAAAGCATCTCCCCCTGCTGCAGACTTCCCTTCACCAAATTTTAGCCTTTGGGTAGATAATATATATGACAGTTTTTCTTGTGGCTCCATGGTAGGAGAATGATACAAATGTCCAGGTGTCAAATGTCCATAGCCTTTGGGGTTAAGCAGAAGTTGTTATCCTTTAGAGTAACTGATTTAGCTTCATTTATTCCAGGAGCTCCACACAAGTGCAGAACCTGGCGTTTGAAGTTAGTAAAGAAGTTTCTCTGTGTAACCAAAGAAAATGTGAAGAGCAGCATGGACCAGATGTTGTAAGAGACTGGTACTTCGGCTAAGTTTGTGTCTTGTTTGACAAACGAGCGGGTTCTAAAGCAACGAGACCATGCTTCTGTGTGAACATACAACTTGTCCAATTTTCAGTCAGTCATACAACTTACCAACACTTTCAGGCTGTGTGAGCACTGTAAGCATGTGTGCTTCCTAAAATAAAGGGAGTTTTCTTCTGCATTCTGCCCATAAGGAGACCTCCTTTTTGAGTGCAAATTTCTTTGACACCTTCTGCTTTGACAACACTGAAAGTATTTTCTTGGCAAATATGACCTATGTATTCTTAAAGTTCTTGTTTGCCTTTCTTGGAAGTAGCTCCAAGACTGATTTAGACTTTTCAGACTGATTTCCATCTTTTTCCCAAGTAGCATTCTTTAGAGGGCAGTGTACGAGAACGCCAGTGGATCAGAAAGAGCCTGGTCACTTCCACCAAGTGAAAACTTTGTTAACTTTGTGGCTGATTGTCTTGGAAATGAATTATTAAAACCATCAATGTTTTTGTAGTAACCTGCCATCTTCTTTTTAAGGACTTTATTCTCTTTAATAATAAAGATTACTTTCCACTGCTTTATCTCTAGCCTTCATGCCAGAATATCTTCCCTGTTCTACTACAGAAGCTTTTGTTTCCATCTGGGCTTACATAGGGCTAATACTACACTACCATTCTATGATTGTAGATATGCAGTGATGGACTTGCAGGCACTAACAGGTGCTAATGGCAAGCTGTGGGAATCGCACTCAAAGGGTTAAAACTGCCAGTACCTGCTTCTGTGATGCAGAGCTGGGAGGTGGAGGCCTTGAGAGATCAGCCTGAAAAGTAGCCGAGTGAGGAAGCCTTGTGGAGGCAAGATGGTTCTGTTTTGGCTGCAAATGCTGGGATTGAGAGAAAAGCAGCTTCCAAACAGTTTCAGCAAGGCCACAGGTGCCCAGAGTGAGAGAACTGCATGAGCCATGCAATGGATACTCAGGTTAGCACCCCTGTGACACCCCTGACGATGAAAATGAGCAAAAAGAGGGATGTGCTAAACCAGAAATAACTGTTCCTCAACTCTCCACCCAAATCATGTCAAATGTCACCCCAGGGATGAACAGAGAAGTCAAAGTCCCTAGGGGAGAGGAGAGGTTTTTTGGCTTTTTAGCCTTTTTAGTGTTTTGAATGCTTTTGCTCTGCTGCTTCAGAGAGATGCAGCAGGACCAAAGAGACTGAAGACCCAGGTGAGGCAGGTGATGGACTGTACTCTTCTTCCTCACCCAAGCCAGGGACACCTTGGTAAGAATCATGCTTTTTGTCTAGGTGACAATCCCCAGGACAAGCATTGCTGCCATTTTGATCATATATTAGCACAACTGCAGTGTGTTTATCAACAGCAGTGTCCAATCTGTGATATCTGTCACCTTCCTAATTTCTCATAAATTCTAATGCTTGACTTTTGAAGCAGTTTTCAGTGAAAGTCCCCAGCAGCAGCTCCTGACAGACTAGTCAAGCTCAACCTTCACGTGACACAAGCCATTGGCCACTGGCAGCCAACGTGCTGAGGCCAGAAGAGCGTGAATGTGCAGAGAAACCTTAAAGCTAGCTACTGAGTAAGTGCCTGGGAGTGACTGCTCTGCTAAGAACACCTGGGCCATATGTGGCAGGCCTTTCCAGACTGCTTTCCAGGTTTGTAGATGGAATGTGTTCCTCTCAAAGACATATTGTGTCCTGTATTGGTTTCTTTTTTACCTATGGAACCTCTTTCTGCGATGGTTCTTTCAAAGCATTTGCTTGGTGTTGTCTGCATAGTGGTACATTTCTAGCTTAAGCTCTGTGTGTCTATAAAGATTTCTGGCCTGCTCAGAAAATGCTGGGAACATTCTCCTTGCACTCGTTGCAGTGCAATTCACTTTCTTCCTGGTATTACTAAGGGTGTAACTAGATTCTTGCCTCCTTTTATTAAAAAAATAGGAGTACATTGACCTATAGTAACTGGATGTGTAAGGTGTGTGCAGCACACTGGATAAGAAGTCAATATATAACAAACTACCCATTAGGAGTTTGTTAAACCTTTGAGAAGGGCTGGGGAAGGGGAAAAATCCCAGTGATGTCACAGAATTCTTATGTTTGGAAAAGACCTTTTAAGATCATCAAGTTCAGGCAGTCACTTCACACTGCCAAGCCTATCACTAAACCATATCCCTCATATCCCTTTTGAATATCTCCAGGGATGGTGACTCCACCACCTCCATGGGCAGCCCATTCCAAAGCTTAATAACCCTCTTAGTGAAAATGTGCTTCCTCATGTCCAATATAAACCTCCCCTGGCGCAACTTAAATCCATTTCATGTGCTGTCGTTCATTACTGGAGAGAAGAGACCAACCTCCACCAGACTACAACTCCCCTCCAGGGAGTTGTAGAGAGTCATCATGTGTCTTCTCAGACTCCTTTTCTCTAGGTTAAACATCCTCAGCTGCTCCTCATAAGACCAATTCTCCAGATCCTTCACCAGCTTTGCTGCCTGTCTCCTTTCTTGTAGCTAAAATGTATAGTATATCATATTAAATCTCTTTTTTTCCACATCAACTTATCCACGAGCCACTAGGAGAGCAATGAGTTGTTTAAAGTGATTCATCTGTTGTTTCTGCTCCCTTACAGGTGTTAAATGACCTGCAACTAATAGTTCTCCATGTCCAGCCATTCATTCTGTCATTGCCAAGTGTTGCACGCAGCAGGGTCGTGTTCTGAGCCAGAAACGTGAGCTGCACCGACGACATTGGCCACTGGATGGGGAACTTTGCTAAGCAGTCATGTCATAGGTTAGCTGCAAATTTAGATTGTTTCTTTTTGGTAGATGAACATTTGAATAGAAAGACTCCTATGTAGTGGAACTGCTAGTCAAACTGTTTTTCCTGAGTTTAACTTGCTTATTGTGTGTCATTCTGAGGCTAAGGAAGTTAAGAGGCATCTTAAATATGAGAGTGTAGGGATGAAATGAAAATCAAGTTTATAGTGTCTTGATAATTCTGTCTCTGCACAGGCACAAGTCAGAATGTCTTCCAAGTCAGATTTGTTTATGGGAAACCTCATTGCTGGTCTAAAAATTATTAAAGAAGTACTTGTAAATTTTACTCAAGTGACTTTCTACCACTGAGATACTCTTGTATGTGTGTGTGTGTGTGTGTGTGTATATATATACACCTCCAAATGCTACTTAAATCACAGACAGCAACACAAATTTTCCTTGCAAAGTGAAGTGGAATGCTGTTCTGTTCCTGGAGAAGGGTGGTGAGAAAGGTTCTGCTTGCAGTGATCACAGGTACAGGCTAAATCCTTTGGGGCCATAGTTTGTCCCCAGTGCTGCAGGTGGCAGTCATTGTCTGCACTGCAAGCCTGAGGCAAAAGGCCAGTCCTGACAACTGAATGTGCAAAACAATAAAGCTCTTGGGGGTGTGCACTCATTGTTTCAGAAGAATTGTAGGCATTGATTTGAGGGTTATGCCATTCTTCTCTTTTAAGTTGGCCACTTGTAATCATTTTTTGTATAAACGCAAGAACAAGTGTTAGGTGAAGCAGCCTGGCCCTCCAGGAAAGGGTTTTAAACTATTTTGAACTGATCCCTTTCCATCTTGATCTTCTTGAATATTCTTTCTAAGTAATTCTGGTTTGGCTCTTTGCAGAACTGGTTTAGGATCCTCCACCTTGAAACAACCACAGAATTAGATGCTGCTGTATTTATCACTGTACCAACAACAACAAAGAACCACAGAATCACTGGAGCAGGAGCTAAACAGATGTGACACCAGTTATTTTGTATTTTCCTCTTGTTTTCTGAAAACATCACATGCTCTGAATCAGTTGGAATCCTAAACAACTTAAGGGCTCTTTTCAGAACCTAGAGTTATCAATGTTCTCCCTTCTGTAACTTGTATTAATGTCCATTCAGTTTTGTTCTCTCTGAACTTGGGCACTGTGTGTTACCTAAGCATTCATATTTTAGGCCAGAGTTCTTATTGAGTAATTGTTAACTTTCTTGTCTCCTAAGGTGGTGGGTTGAGGGGCTTTTTTTCCTCTTCCAAAAACTGAAAGCAATTGTGAAATGAGGCAGCTGAGTGCCTGGGTGGGAAGGGAGAAGCACTGAAATGCATTTACCTCCTGCAAAACTCTAATGGTCTGAAAAGCAGTTGGCAAAGATCATGTTAAGCTAAGTTTGCACTGCCTGCATTCTTTTCTTTCTTGGGGAGCTCTGACCACATGCTCTCCAGTTGCACTGGTGTTGCCTGACTGTTTGCCCACCACCAGCTCGAGAGGACTGAGATAAAGCCTTTTTTACTGTAATTCTTCTGCTCTCTGCCATAGGGTCAGCAGGAATCAACAGGAAGGAGCATCTCTCTTGCCTCTGGCACACTATAGCTGAAGCCTCACTTGTCTCTTCACCATTACTCCCAAATCTACAGTTCCTTGTTCACACTAGCTTCAAATGGAGCTGAATCCTTGCTCATCAGCAGCAAGTAAGCAGCTCATGGCCCCAGCAGATATTTCTGCATGTTAGGCTAATGAGAACTTCTGGGATTACTGCAGCCTTCCCTGCCTTGGAGCAGACATCCCTCTGTCAGAGATCTGGAAACTCATACTGAATGTGATAAACAAAACTACTGGCTGGACTGTGATTTTCAGGACATGAGAAGAGCTCCACAGCAACAGAAGATGGAACAGCTCTGAAAGGCACCACTGACCCACACTGATTAAGAGCATTTCCAGTGCTTACATTCCTGTTCAACTCTCAGGAATGATTTTCAGTTGTTTCTTCCAGTGCATTTGTGTGTGGTCTGTAAAGCAAGCACGGGGATGGAGGATAAGTTTTGCAGAATAGTCTCAAAATGATGAGTTTCTTTTAAAGTATTCCTGTGATAATGTGTATGCAAGAGCTCTCAAGTTTCCTGCTATTTCAAGATCTTAAATGTCCTATGGTAGGGGAGCAAATGTCAGCTGCCTCTCAAGATGGAACTTTTGTTTTTACAGATAATGTGTACTTGGAGATGACCTGTAGGATATCAAAACTTAATTCCTTGGTTTAATATCTATTCTATGTGGGGATGGGAAGTTAAACGTGATTGAACAATAGAGTTTTCAGGACTACTACCCGTGATTATATTCTCTGTGTGGCACTTTTCAGCTGTGAGGTTTTGGTGTGTATTTCTTCAGAACTTTTTAGACAGTATTTCAGGAAGTTAAATGGTATCGAGCAACTCTAGGAGTGCATCACTGATCCTCTGCTAAACCAGGATGAAGCTTATTAGTTGGAGTGTAAAGTGATGTCAGTACACTTCCACAACTTCAGTGTATCGTGGGCAGAGCATAGGCAGTGTCTGTACAGGCCAAAGTACCCAAAGATGTCGAGAGCCTTGAACTCTTTGTTTTGAGAAACTTGTCTTGACATAACTGAATAAGATCCAATTGCTCACCTTAATATGGTTTGTATGGTAAAAGGACACCTCTACCCCTTCCTACCTCTACCTCTCCTTTTCCTAGTTATAAAAGTGTCCAGTTGAATTTTCAATCACTCTCAGGTATGGAGACGTCACAACCTTTCTAGATCCCTTACTTCTGTATAAAACACCAGACTATGCACAAACCTCTGTTGCATCAGTCATATGTAGAGGCTGAAAAGAAAACTGGAAAGTAATTCCTTACTGACAGCTGTCTCATTAAGCACAGTGCTCTGTTCTAAGTGAGCATCTGACCAGATGAATGATTTCTTAGGACTTTTGAAGTCATTTTGTAAGGAATTAAAATGTTACATTACTGTGAAAGATCAGCCTCTCCCGTTCTGTAGGTGATTAATAAGTATTTTTGACACAACTAGGTAATAATTCCATCCTTGATATCATTATCATGTGATATGCTACTCAGAATACATTCTTAATTTCAGTGGGCTCTTTAATGATCCTTGTAATTTTGTTCTACAGGTGCTTGTATTCCCAGGAGGCAGGATCAGTCTTGTTTCTACCGCTTTGTCTCTGGACTGATGTCATTTCTGTTAAAGACATCATCATTGCTGGTAAGCTTGCAGTAGGATGGCCAGGCTGGTGGGACACTTCTTTCAGTTATCAGTTTCTATATCAGATATCTATGACTAACAGAAAGGAGGCTGTCACAGAAACAGAAAGGGAGAACAAACCTAAGAGTTAAAGCAATGGGTGTAGGGTTTTGGTGGGTTTTTTTACCATGAATATAATGCTGTAAAAATTAACTAAGACCTTAATCTTGGCTGGTGGTACGTAGTGACTGACATGAGTGTACTTCTATTGGGAAGGGGGACGAGTGATTCTGGCTTCCCTAAAGCTGAGGACTTGTCTGTTGTTTATTTTTCACCTTCTGCTGAAATCTAGTGTTTACAGAACTTGATGCAAACATGAATAACTGCTAGTCTTGTTTTTATTGCAGCATCTTTTCTTACATGCACCATTTACAAGTGTATTCTCACAGTCTTTAATTATTACCTCCTGTGCCTTTAGGTCTGGTTATTTGTGTGAGAAGTTAGTGATAACACTCATGCAGAGGCAGTTAACAAAGGCTCATTATTAATATCCTCATCCTACCACTTGATTCTTATGAGTACTCATATTGATTGGAATTTGCAGTTGAGGGGGACAAAAGTGAAAGGAGGCTGAGGGTAACAGCACTCAAGAATTGGTGTCATTTACAGCTTAGTGTTAACTGGGTTTTGTTTGCCAAATACCTGGCTGGTGGTTTTAACTTTGCAGGGTGGATGAGACACAGTGGGGGAATTCTTGTTTCTGCAGAATAAGGATGAGAATGTACAAGTGGTCAGGATGTCAGTTAGACCTTGTCAGAACCAATACAGAGGCATTCACACCTTTTTCAATGAACTGCAGTCCCTCCCTCACCTTTCTGCCACACCAGTAGAGCCACAGCAACCCCCTGCATGCTTTCCACCTGGACAAGTGCCTGACATTCCTGACATTTCCTGAGGACCAGAATCACCTTTTTTGTTGTTAATGAAATAAAAATGTGAAGTATGTGCTGTGCACACGGGTGGGTGAATGTGGCTCACAGATTTGACTGATGAATAGTTTTTATACATAAGCAGTTCTTACAGAACTTCCTTTAAACCCCTAACTATTACCAGATGTGGGTTGCAGGCGGCTGCTGGAATTCCAACACCTGTTGCATCACACTGAATAGGATTCATTTGGCAGGCACAGAAAATTCCATTTCAGTAACTAAATGGTTTGAAATGGTATCTCTGGTTCTAGCCTTATTTGCAGCATTGCACATACTTTCATAATTAGAATATGAGTTTGCAGTCTTTAGAGACTATCATTGCCTGGTATTTCTTGTACTCACTAAACATCAAATACAAACTCTTCAATTTGGAAGAAATTTCTCCTTTAAAAAAAGTTAACAATGAGTTAAAAGGCCATATGCCATGTCATGATAATTTCTAGCTGTGATTTCTTAGGTGTAGAAATACACTGGTCTGTGTTCAAAACTGTTACAGCATTGTGCTGAAGGTGCTGGAGCTTCATTTTAGAAGTGTGCTCTGCTGCAGTGATGAATTCGTTGCTGAATCGTGTCACTGCTCTATCCACAGAGCTTTATTCAGAGATACAACGTGGATGGCTACAGAATGGCTGTTTAGTGGCACCTTATGGGGTTTTTTGGTATGTACCCCTTAGATCTTGGGCAGGAGTCTATAAGGAGCTGTTTGTGGGTCTGCTCTATAGAGACATGCATTAGGTGTAGAGGTAACTGTTCCTTTGCAAGCATAGTGTTGTTTCATCCAGAACATACCTGATCTCTGCAGGACTACTATCAAAGGCCTTGTTTAGATTAGTGAGGTATTGCACACGAGTTGTAGGCTGCCACACCATGACAGCAGCAGAGGTGCTCCATTTTCATTTTACCTCCTTATTGTCTTCAATCAAAGGATTCCAACATGCTTTTAAGTATCACTCTGAGGGAGGAGGCTGACATCAGTATTGCTACTTTGCAGGCAGGAAAATACTGAGATATACGGGTTTTGTGGTTCTATATGAGAATATGACGAAGCTGAAAAAGAATCTGGACACACCACATTTTGCTTTCTCTTTGCTATTTTGATTTTAAAAACCCCCAACATTCCCACTTCAATGTGCTCTTCTAAGTTGCTTCTCAGAGCTTAGCTGGTTTGGTTGGGAAATGATCTTTCTGCTTCCAGAGTCTGAATGAGTTTGAATAAGCTGAAGGAGAATCCAGCAGTAAGGAAGAATCCACGCTCTTAAATGTAGATGAGTCAGGCTATTTCCATTTCTAGTTGAGTTTCAAAGGCCCAGATGCATTATAAACCAGAGTTATTTTATTAAGAATATTGTAAACAGAAGTGCAACCCAGGCTTAACAGAGCTGGCAAAAGCAAATGTTGGATCTCAGCTGTGCCATCGTTGCATTTAGTACAGAGAAAAAGAAAACTAATGTTCCAGTGAAACATTTGTGGAAAAATACAGCTCTCAAAAAGACAGAATGGTGGCCATTGTGCTTAATTCTACATAAAAACAGCCTAATGTCAACTGACCTGACATCATCCCAGAGAATAGCACCGCAGGGTTTGTGGAGAGCATTCCTGTCCAACTAATAAGCATAATCTAGCAAAATACATCCCAGAATCACAGAATGGTGATTTACTTTACACATGGAGAGAAAAGATGTGTTGGGAGGGCCTCTGGTTGACTTTGTGCTTTTCTTTCATGTGCCCTCGATTTGGGGCAGATGAAAGAGTCTCCTGGTCGGTGCTGTAGAGTTGTTTTGTAAAGATACATGAGCAGTGAAGTGAGCAAGAGAGGAGCAGTTTTGCTTAAATAGCACAACAGTGAGCAAAATTCATTCAGCTTACGTCATATTAAAGGCTGGAAACTGCTCCAAGTCATTCTGCAGCTCCTCCCACAGATGAGCTTTAGTGAGAAAAATCCCATTGAAAAGAAATCCAAATGGCCTTTCCCAAGGTGGTGAACAGTCTGTAAAAACTTCTTGTTCAGTAGTGAGAGCAGAAATCTGCTGTTATCATTCTATTGAATAAAACTCCTTTAGTTTTCCACCCTGGTCTTGACAATTAGGACAAGTCTGGAAACAAGATCTGTAGAGAAAAATTAGTCAAGGGTTGTTGATGTGATGAGTGGTTTATGTAGGTGATTTCTTTACAACCTTCCAAACTTGTGTGGCTGTGGCTTTTAAGTGTTGTGTCCAATCCTAAGAGCTGGGATGAGCCTTGCAAAACACATCATCCTTTTGATTTGAGAATGTCACCTGGTATAAAGAATTTTCAGGTGAGGCAGACTTTTTAAAGCCATAGCCTAGTTTCTTTGGGGATTTTTTCCTTCATTTGATAAAACCTGTTCCCTTTTGTTATGCCTCAGCACAGTAATGATATGATGCTGCTGCTTTAAGGTAGACTGAAGTAGGGAAATGCAGTCACATCTAGCAGTGACAGCCATTAGTGAAGATAACCTGAACTTATCAAAAAGCTATGGAGTCAGTGATTTATCTAAAGAGAAGTCATACTAAAATCAGTATAAGTTTCAAACAAGATAAAACCTGAGGCACTGTTTTGTTGCTCTCCTGGCTGTGGACCAATCAGCCTCTGAAGTCCATTTGCTGAAGCAGTCAGGGAAACTTCCTCACTCCTCTGGGTGAGACTGACTTGCAGCAAATGTTTGCTGGTACTGATCCTGATAAAATGGCTGGTGACTGAAATAATTTTAAGAGAGTGAAAAGTAATTGACACATTTGGCAGCTTTAACAACTTGATTTGCTGTTTTTCCTGTTGGAAGCCAGAGGAAAGGGCCTTTGGTGAACAATCGAGCTGCCTTTTGGATACAAATCTGTGTTTTTGCTGAACGAAATGCTGCTCAGTGATTGGTAGAAGAAATGAAACTGAGATTCAAACACTGGAGCTGACAGAGAAAGAAAAGAATAGCATTCAATATTTTTTTCCAGTTTTCCTGGTAGTTTACATTAAGCCAGGTGTGGAGGATTGGAGGAAAGAATCCGTTCAAACTACCTACATTAAGGGTTTTCAGTTATTGCTGGGGCAAGGGCAGCTCTGCTGAAGCACACACCTGGGATCCTGGCTTGCCCATGTTGTCTCTGGCAAGGGATGGAGAAATCATTCCTTGATGTGGCATTTAATCCCTCTCCGTGAGACACGGCATTGATTCTGTCACCTTGCATCCTTGCTTTTGCTTTGGGTGTGCTTTTCCTCCATTTGTGTCAACTCGACTCACCTTCTTCAGCCTGATGCAGTCGAGAGCTCCCCCTCCTGTCTCAAACCCCGGTAACCACGGGTCAGGCCCGAGGGATGGAGATGGACAGAGAGGGCCTAGGAATAGAGGAGGATGGAGTCGCATCAGCCCTGGCACTGGATTTTCAGTTGGAAAGCAGCTCTTTGGTGGGGCTCAGTGGAGTGCAAAAGCTCGCTCGATGGGAGCAGCGCGCAGGGGCTGCTCTGGCCTGGTGCGGCTTGACGGCAGCTTTAAGGCACCTCAGCTCTCGCAGCTGCGGAGTCTGCGTGTGGCACCGTCGAGGAGGAAGGCAGAGCGCTCGGGCAGATGGTCTCCCGGTGCTGCTGAGCGCGGCAGTTGAGGAGCAGATGCCGGCCGGGCTCGGCTGTCGGGGCTGCGGCGAGGAGCGGCGGCTGCAGCCGGGAGCCCGCGGGGGCCGGGCGCGCAGCGCACCTGGGAGCGGGCAGCGCCAAGCCGAGCCCCGGCGCCGGGAGGCGGAGGTGCGGGGCCCGGCCCCCTCCCCCGGTGCACGCCGTCAGGAGCAGGCGGGGAGCCGCAGACAAAGAGCCGGGGCCGCAGCCGAGCGGGCACCGGGGCCAGGAGGGGGCGGCCCGGGGGCGGGGACGCGGCGGGGGCGGGGGCCGGAGGCACCGGGGAGCCGAGCCCGGGAGCGGGGCGGCGGGGGAGGCTCGGGCTGCGCTCGCCGCGAACAAAAGGCTCCTCCTGGCCTCGGAGAGTGCCGTGGCCTGGGGCCCCGCAGCACCATGCCCCGCCAAGAGCCCGGCTGCGTCTGGGGGGTCCTCCTGACCCTCTGCAGCCTGAGCGCAGCCCAGCCCCGGGAGAGGCAGTAAGTACCCAGAGAAGGTCGCGCAGCCTGCGGCGGGCTCCCTGGAAGGGGTGATGGGGGAAGGAGAGGAAGGGATGAGCCTCCCTCCTCTCTGCGAGGGGCTCCGGGAGTGGTTGCCCCAGCTACTTAACAAAGCCTGCGAAAAGTCACGTCGAGGAGCTGAGGTCGGGGAGGCGAGCGGCGGCTGCTCCTGAGCCCAGCAGCACGTTTGTGCTCGCCGGTGCAAAAGTGCACAGCACAGAGAAAGGAGAGGGGGGAAGAAAAGAAAGTCTCCGGAGAAATACCTGCCTCTAGCTGCTCCAGCAAGCGGCTGCAAAGCTTTCTTCTGCAAACAATTCTTTAAGGAATCCGGGGTGTTGCGCAGGGGCTGCTGTTGGGTTTGGGATGGTTGAAGGTAATGATGGTTGCTCCGTAAGAGCACGTGAAGGATTCTTGTGTGGAAAGTCACATTTCCCTGCGGGGAAAGCTTTCTGGCTTTTAGGAATTGAGTCCTCAGCTCCTTCTGGAGTGTTTAGGTTAACGTTGATCAAGGTTTGCTGCTTTCTTTCCTTTATCTATGGCTTATTCTAGCCCATCAACACCATGAATAGCTGCATTAATGAAGAGCCACCCACAGCCTATTTTCATTTGCTTAGTAGTAAATATCTCTTTCTACCAAGTTTTGGTGTGATCTGGCAGAGCTGTTAGTGAAATGTGCTTCAAGGATCTGTCCAGTCACTGTCAAGTTAACTGTTAAATTGCCAAGTTAAATATTTAATGTCCAAACGCTCCTCATGAAGTGATTTCAGTATCTGTGCCGATGGGTTGATGCTTCAGAAAGAGCCACAGCAGTTTAGAACAATGTGAATACATGTGCTTCACATATGGCACTGCAGTGCTGTGCTTCTCTGACAGTTTTAATCTAATCATTTCATCCTGGATGCAGATGGTACTCCCTCTGCAGCTTCTTTCTTA